>NW_027470672.1:0-34419 GCF_051020765.1 Lasioglossum baleicum | reverse complement strand
ATTCGGCAAGCACGATCACCATTTATTCGACCTTATGTCAGATTCGACGATTCTTCGTTTCAGAAGTGTATTTCTGTGCGGAATCGCTGTTTCGCGTGCTAGATCAGTGCATTTGCATGCAACGAAGCGAAATTGGCACAGAAACTCCGGTGCGGCAAGCACGATCACGATTTATTCGAGCTTATGTCAGATTCGACGATTCTTCGTTTCAGAAGTGTATTTCTGTGCGGAATCGCTGTTTCGCGTGCTAGATCAGTGCATTTGCATGCAACGAAGCGAAATTGGCACAGAAACTCCGGTGCGGCAAGCACGATCACGATTTATTCGAGCTTATGTCAGATTCGACGATTCTTCGTTACAGAAGTGTATTTCTGTGCGGAATCGCTGTTTCGCGTGCTAGATCAGTGCATTTGCATGCAAATATGCGAAATTGGCACATAAACTCCGATTCTGCTAGCACGATCACGATTTATTCGAGCTTATGTCAGACTCGACGATTCTTCGTTTCAGAAGTGTATTTCTGTACGGTATCGCTGTTACGCGTGGTAGATCAGTGAGTTTGCATGCAAATATGCGAAATTGGCACAGAAACTCCGATTCGGCAAGCACGATCACGATTTATTCGAGCTTATGTCAGATTCGACGATTCTTCGTTTCCGAAGTGTATTTCTGTGCGGAATCGTTGTTTCGCGTACTAGATCAGTGCATTTGCATGCAAATATGCGAAATTGGCACAGAAACTCCGATTCGGCAAGCACGATCACCATTTATTCGACCTTATGTCAGATTCGACGATTCTTCGTATCAGAAGTGTATTTCTGTGCGGAATCGCTGTTTCGCGTGCTAGATCAGTGCATTTGCATGCAACGAAGCGAAATTGGCACAGAAACTCCGGTGCGGCAAGCACGATCACGATTTATTCGAGCTTATGTCAGATTCGACGATTCTACGTTTCAGAAGTGTATTTCTGTGCGGAATCGCTGTTTCGCGTGCTAGATCAGTGCATTTGCATGCAAATATGCGAAATTGGCACAGAAACTCCGATTCTGCTAGCACGATCACGATTTATTCGAGCTAATGTCAGACTCGACGATTCTTCGTTTCAGAAGTGTATTTCTGTACGGTATCGCTGTTTGGCGTGGTAGATCAGTGCATTTGCATGCAACGAAGCGAAATTGGCACAGAAACTCCGGTGCGGCAAGCACGATCACGATTTATTCGAGCTTATGTCAGATTCGACGATGCTTCGTTTCAGAAGTGTATTTCTGTGCGGAATCGTTGTTTCGCGTGCTAGATCAGTGCATTTACATGCAACGAAGCGAAATTGGCACAGAAACTCCGGTGCGGCAAGCACGATCACGATTTATTCGAGCTTATGTCAGATTCGACGATTCTTCGTTTCAGAAGTGTATTTCTGTGCGGAATCGCTGTTTCGCGTGCTAGATCAGTGCATTTGCATGCAACGAAGCGAAATTGGCACAGAAACTCCGGTGCGGCAAGCACGATCACGATTTATTCGAGCTTATGTCAGATTCGACGATTCTTCGTTTCAGAAGTGTATTTCTGTGCGGAATCGCTGTTTCGCGTGCTAGATCAGTGCATTTGCATGCAACGAAGCGAAATTGGCACAGAAACTCCGGTGCGGCAAGCACGATCACGATTTATTCGAGCTTATGTCAGATTCGACGATTCTTCGTTACAGAAGTGTATTTCTGTGCGGAATCGCTGTTTCGCGTGCTAGATCAGTGCATTTGCATGCAACGAAGCGAAATTGGCACAGAAACTCCGGTGCGGCAAGCACGATCACGATTTATTCGAGCTTATGTCAGATTCGACGATGCTTCGTTTCAGAAGTGTATTTCTGTGCGGAATCGTTGTTTCGCGTGCTAGATCAGTGCATTTACATGCAACGAAGCGAAATTGGCACAGAAACTCCGATGCGGCAAGCACGATCACGATTTATTCGATCTTATGTTGGATTCGACGATTCTTCATATCAGAAGAGTATTTCGGTGCGGAATCGCTGTTTTGCGTGCTAGATCAGTGGGTTTGCATGCAAATATGCGAAATTGGCACAGAAACTCCGATTCGGCAAGCACGATCACCATTTATTCGACCTTATGTCAGATTCGACGATTCTTCGTTTCAGAAGTGTATTTCTGTGCGGAATCGCTGTTTCGCGTGCTAGATCAGTGCATTTGCATGCAACGAAGCGAAATTGGCACAGAAACACCGGTGCGGCAAGCACGATCACGATTTATTCGATCTTATGTTGGATTCGACGATTCTTCATTTCCGAAGTGTATTTCTGTGCGGAATCGCTGTTTTGCGTGCTAGATCAGTGAGTTTGCATGCAAATATGCGAAATTGGCACAGAAACTCCGATTCGGCAAGCACGATCACGATTTATTCGAGCTTATGTCAGATTAGACGATGCTTCGTTTCAGAAGTGTATTTCTGTGCGGAATCGTTGTATCGCGTGCTAGATCAGTGCATTTACATGCAACGAAGCGAAATTGGCACAGAAACTCCGATGCGGCAAGCACGATCACGATTTATTCGATCTTATGTTGGATTCGACGATTCTTCATATCAGAAGAGTATTTCTGTGCGGAATCGCTGTTTTGCGTGCTAGATCAGTGGGTTTGCATGCAAATATGCGAAATTGGCACAGAAACTCCGATTCGGCAAGCACGATCACCATTTATTCGACCTTATGTCAGATTCGACGATTCTTCGTTTCAGAAGTGTATTTCTGTGCGGAATCGCTGTTTCGCGTGCTAGATCAGTGCATTTGCATGCAACGAAGCGAAATTGGCACAGAAACACCGGTGCGGCAAGCACGATCACGATTTATTCGATCTTATGTTGGATTCGACGATTCTTCATTTCCGAAGTGTATTTCTGTGCGGAATCGCTGTTTTGCGTGCTAGATCAGTGAGTTTGCATGCAAATATGCGAAATTGGCACAGAAACTCCGATTCGGCAAGCACGATCACGATTTATTCGATCTTATGTTGGATTCGACGATTCTTCATTTCCGAAGAGTATTTCTGTGCGGAATCGCTGTTTTGCGTGCTAGATCAGTGGGTTTGCATGCAAATATGCGAAATTGGCACAGAAACTCCGATTCGGCAAGCACGATCACCATTTATTCGACCTTATGTCAGATTCGACGATTCTTCGTTTCAGAAGTGTATTTCTGTGCGGAATCGCTGTTTCGCGTGCTAGATCAGTGCATTTGCATGCAACGAAGCGAAATTGGCACAGAAACTCCGGTGCGGCAAGCACGATCACGATTTATTCGAGCTTATGTCAGATTCGACGATTCTTCGTTTCAGAAGTGTATTTCTGTGCGGAATCGCTGTTTCGCGTGCTAGATCAGTGCATTTGCATGCAACGAAGCGAAATTGGCACAGAAACTCCGGTGCGGCAAGCACGATCACGATTTATTCGAGCTTATGTCAGATTCGACGATTCTTCGTTACAGAAGTGTATTTCTGTGCGGAATCGCTGTTTCGCGTGCTAGATCAGTGCATTTGCATGCAAATATGCGAAATTGGCACATAAACTCCGATTCTGCTAGCACGATCACGATTTATTCGAGCTTATGTCAGACTCGACGATTCTTCGTTTCAGAAGTGTATTTCTGTGCGGAATCGCTGTTTCGCGTGCTAGATCAGTGCATTTGCATGCAACGAAGCGAAATTGGCACAGGAACTCCGGTGCGGCAAGCACGATCACGATTTATTCGAGCTTATGTCAGATTCGACGATTCTTCGTTACAGAAGTGTATTTCTGTGCGGAATCGCTGTTTCGCGTGCTAGATCAGTGCATTTGCATGCAACGAAGCGAAATTGGCACAGAAACTCCGGTGCGGCAAGCACGATCACGATTTATTCGAGCTTATGTCAGATTCGACGATGCTTCGTTTCAGAAGTGTATTTCTGTGCGGAATCGTTGTTTCGCGTGCTAGATCAGTGCATTTACATGCAACGAAGCGAAATTGGCACAGAAACTCCGATGCGGCAAGCACGATCACGATTTATTCGATCTTATGTTGGATTCGACGATTCTTCATATCAGAAGAGTATTTCGGTGCGGAATCGCTGTTTTGCGTGCTAGATCAGTGGGTTTGCATGCAAATATGCGAAATTGGCACAGAAACTCCGATTCGGCAAGCACGATCACCATTTATTCGACCTTATGTCAGATTCGACGATTCTTCGTTTCAGAAGTGTATTTCTCTGCGGAATCGCTGTTTCGCGTGCTAGATCAGTGCATTTGCATGCAACGAAGCGAAATTGGCACAGAAACACCGGTGCGGCAAGCACGATCACGATTTATTCGATCTTATGTTGGATTCGACGATTCTTCATTTCCGAAGTGTATTTCTGTGCGGAATCGCTGTTTTGCGTGCTAGATCAGTGAGTTTGCATGCAAATATGCGAAATTGGCACAG
This sequence comes from Lasioglossum baleicum, assembly GCF_051020765.1. Taxonomy (NCBI): domain Eukaryota; kingdom Metazoa; phylum Arthropoda; class Insecta; order Hymenoptera; family Halictidae; genus Lasioglossum; species Lasioglossum baleicum. The sequence continues at coordinate 29,957 of NW_027470672.1, read as the reverse complement.
AAACTCCGATTCGGCAAGCACGATCACGATTTATTCGATCTTATGTTGGATTCGACGATTCTTCATTTCCGAAGAGTATTTCTGTGCGGAATCGCTGTTTTGCGTGCTAGATCAGTGGGTTTGCATGCAAATATGCGAAATTGGCACAGAAACTCCGATTCGGCAAGCACGATCACCATTTATTCGACCTTATGTCAGATTCGACGATTCTTCGTTTCAGAAGTGTATTTCTGTGCGGAATCGCTGTTTCGCGTGCTAGATCAGTGCATTTGCATGCAACGAAGCGAAATTGGCACAGAAACTCCGGTGCGGCAAGCACGATCACGATTTATTCGAGCTTATGTCAGATTCGACGATTCTTCGTTTCAGAAGTGTATTTCTGTGCGGAATCGCTGTTTCGCGTGCTAGATCAGTGCATTTGCATGCAACGAAGCGAAATTGGCACAGAAACTCCGGTGCGGCAAGCACGATCACGATTTATTCGAGCTTATGTCAGATTCGACGATTCTTCGTTACAGAAGTGTATTTCTGTGCGGAGTCGCTGTTTCGCGTGCTAGATCAGTGCATTTGCATGCAAATATGCGAAATTGGCACATAAACTCCGATTCTGCTAGCACGATCACGATTTATTCGAGCTTATGTCAGACTCGACGATTCTTCGTTTCAGAAGTGTATTTCTGTACGGTATCGCTGTTACGCGTGGTAGATCAGTGAGTTTGCATGCAAATATGCGAAATTGGCACAGAAACTCCGATTCGGCAAGCACGATCACGATTTATTCGAGCTTATGTCAGATTCGACGATTCTTCGTTTCCGAAGTGTATTTCTGTGCGGAATCGTTGTTTCGCGTACTAGATCAGTGCATTTGCATGCAAATATGCGAAATTGGCACAGAAACTCCGATTCGGCAAGCACGATCACCATTTATTCGACCTTATGTCAGATTCGACGATTCTTCGTATCAGAAGTGTATTTCTGTGCGGAATCGCTGTTTCGCGTGCTAGATCAGTGCATTTGCATGCAACGAAGCGAAATTGGCACAGAAACTCCGGTGCGGCAAGCACGATCACGATTTATTCGAGCTTATGTCAGATTCGACGATTCTACGTTTCAGAAGTGTATTTCTGTGCGGAATCGCTGTTTCGCGTGCTAGATCAGTGCATTTGCATGCAAATATGCGAAATTGGCACAGAAACTCCGATTCTGCTAGCACGATCACGATTTATTCGAGCTAATGTCAGACTCGACGATTCTTCGTTTCAGAAGTGTATTTCTGTACGGTATCGCTGTTTCGCGTGGTAGATCAGTGCATTTGCATGCAACGAAGCGAAATTGGCACAGAAACTCCGGTGCGGCAAGCACGATCACGATTTATTCGAGCTTATGTCAGATTCGACGATTCTTCGTTTCAGAAGTGTATTTCTGTGCGGAATCGCTGTTTCGCGTGCTAGATCAGTGCATTTGCATGCAACGAAGCGAAATTGGCACAGAAACTCCGGTGCGGCAAGCACGATCACGATTTATTCGAGCTTATGTCAGATTCGACGATTCTTCGTTTCAGAAGTGTATTTCTGTGCGGAATCGCTGTTTCGCGTGCTAGATCAGTGCATTTGCATGCAACGAAGCGAAATTGGCACAGAAACTCCGGTGCGGCAAGCACGATCACGATTTATTCGAGCTTATGTCAGATTCGACGATTCTTCGTTACAGAAGTGTATTTCTGTGCGGAATCGCTGTTTCGCGTGCTAGATCAGTGCATTTGCATGCAAATATGCGAAATTGGCACATAAACTCCGATTCTGCTAGCACGATCACGATTTATTCGAGCTTATGTCAGACTCGACGATTCTTCGTGTCAGAAGTGTATTTCTGTACGGTATCGCTGTTACGCGTGGTAGATCAGTGAGTTTGCATGCAAATATGCGAAATTGGCACAGAAACTCCGATTCGGCAAGCACGATCACGATTTATTCGAGCTTATGTCAGATTCGACGATTCTTCGTTTCCGAAGTGTATTTCTGTGCGGAATCGTTGTTTCGCGTACTAGATCAGTGCATTTGCATGCAAATATGCGAAATTGGCACAGAAACTCCGATTCGGCAAGCACGATCACCATTTATTCGACCTTATGTCAGATTCGACGATTCTTCGTATCAGAAGTGTATTTCTGTGCGGAATCGCTGTTTCGCGGGCTAGATCAGTGCATTTGCATGCAACGAAGCGAAATTGGCACAGAAACTCCGGTGCGGCAAGCACGATCACGATTTATTCGAGCTTATGTCAGATTCGACGATGCTTCGTTTCAGAAGTGTATTTCTGTGCGGAATCGTTGTTTCGCGTGCTAGATCAGTGCATTTACATGCAACGAAGCGAAATTGGCACAGAAACTCCGATGCGGCAAGCACGATCACGATTTATTCGATCTTATGTTGGATTCGACGATTCTTCATATCAGAAGAGTATTTCTGTGCGGAATCGCTGTTTTGCGTGCTAGATCAGTGGGTTTGCATGCAAATATGCGAAATTGGCACAGAAACTCCGATTCGGCAAGCACGATCACCATTTATTCGACCTTATGTCAGATTCGACGATTCTTCGTTTCAGAAGTGTATTTCTGTGCGGAATCGCTGTTTCGCGTGCTAGATCAGTGCATTTGCATGCAACGAAGCGAAATTGGCACAGAAACACCGGTGCGGCAAGCACGATCACGATTTATTCGATCTTATGTTGGATTCGACGATTCTTCATTTCCGAAGTGTATTTCTGTGCGGAATCGCTGTTTTGCGTGCTAGATCAGTGAGTTTGCATGCAAATATGCGAAATTGGCACAGAAACTCCGATTCGGCAAGCACGATCACGATTTATTCGAGCTTATGTCAGATTCGACGATGCTTCGTTTCAGAAGTGTATTTCTGTGCGGAATCGTTGTTTCGCGTGCTAGATCAGTGCATTTACATGCAACGAAGCGAAATTGGCACAGAAACTCCGATGCGGCAAGCACGATCACGATTTATTCGATCTTATGTTGGATTCGACGATTCTTCATATCAGAAGAGTATTTCTGTGCGGAATCGCTGTTTTGCGTGCTAGATCAGTGGGTTTGCATGCAAATATGCGAAATTGGCACAGAAACTCCGATTCGGCAAGCACGATCACCATTTATTCGACCTTATGTCAGATTCGACGATTCTTCGTTTCAGAAGTGTATTTCTGTGCGTAATCGCTGTTTCGCGTGCTAGATCAGTGCATTTGCATGCAACGAAGCGAAATTGGCACAGAAACTCCGGTGCGGCAAGCACGATCACGATTTATTCGAGCTTATGTCAGATTCGACGATTCTACGTTTCAGAAGTGTATTTCTGTGCGGAATCGCTGTTTCGCGTGCTAGATCAGTGCATTTGCATGCAACGAAGCGAAATTGGCACAGAAACTCCGGTGCGGCAAGCACGATCACGATTTATTCGAGCTTATGTCAGATTCGACGATTCTACGTTTCAGAAGTGTATTTCTGTGCGGAATCGCTGTTTCGCGTGCTAGATCAGTGCATTTGCATGCAAATATGCGAAATTGGCACAGAAACTCCGATTCTGCTAGCACGATCACGATTTATTCGAGCTAATGTCAGACTCGACGATTCTTCGTTTCAGAAGTGTATTTCTGTACGGTATCGCTGTTTCGCGTGGTAGATCAGTGCATTTGCATGCAACGAAGCGAAATTGGCACAGAAACTCCGGTGCGGCAAGCACGATCACGATTTATTCGAGCTTATGTCAGATTCGACGATTCTTCGTTTCAGAAGTGTATTTCTGTGCGGAATCGCTGTTTCGCGTGCTAGATCAGTGCATTTGCATGCAACGAAGCGAAATTGGCACAGAAACTCCGGTGCGGCAAGCACGATCACGATTTATTCGAGCTTATGTCAGATTCGACGATTCTTCGTTTCAGAAGTGTATTTCTGTGCGGAATCGCTGTTTCGCGTGCTAGATCAGTGCATTTGCATGCAACGAAGCGAAATTGGCACAGAAACTCCGGTGCGGCAAGCACGATCACGATTTATTCGAGCTTATGTCAGATTCGACGATTCTTCGTTACAGAAGTGTATTTCTGTGCGGAATCGCTGTTTCGCGTGCTAGATCAGTGCATTTGCATGCAAATATGCGAAATTGGCACATAAACTCCGATTCTGCTAGCACGATCACGATTTATTCGAGCTTATGTCAGACTCGACGATTCTTCGTGTCAGAAGTGTATTTCTGTACGGTATCGCTGTTACGCGTGGTAGATCAGTGAGTTTGCATGCAAATATGCGAAATTGGCACAGAAACTCCGATTCGGCAAGCACGATCACGATTTATTCGAGCTTATGTCAGATTCGACGATTCTTCGTTTCCGAAGTGTATTTCTGTGCGGAATCGTTGTTTCGCGTACTAGATCAGTGCATTTGCATGCAAATATGCGAAATTGGCACAGAAACTCCGATTCGGCAAGCACGATCACCATTTATTCGACCTTATGTCAGATTCGACGATTCTTCGTATCAGAAGTGTATTTCTGTGCGGAATCGCTGTTTCGCGGGCTAGATCAGTGCATTTGCATGCAACGAAGCGAAATTGGCACAGAAACTCCGGTGCGGCAAGCACGATCACGATTTATTCGAGCTTATGTCAGATTCGACGATGCTTCGTTTCAGAAGTGTATTTCTGTGCGGAATCGTTGTTTCGCGTGCTAGATCAGTGCATTTACATGCAACGAAGCGAAATTGGCACAGAAACTCCGATGCGGCAAGCACGATCACGATTTATTCGATCTTATGTTGGATTCGACGATTCTTCATATCAGAAGAGTATTTCTGTGCGGAATCGCTGTTTTTGCGTGCTAGATCAGTGGGTTTGCATGCAAATATGCGAAATTGGCACAGAAACTCCGATTCGGCAAGCACGATCACCATTTATTCGACCTTATGTCAGATTCGACGATTCTTCGTTTCAGAAGTGTATTTCTGTGCGGAATCGCTGTTTCGCGTGCTAGATCAGTGCATTTGCGATGCAACGAAGCGAAATTGGCACAGAAACACCGGTGCGGCAAGCACGATCACGATTTATTCGATCTTATGTTGGATTCGACGATTCTTCATTTCCGAAGTGTATTTCTGTGCGGAATCGCTGTTTTGCGTGCTAGATCAGTGAGTTTGCATGCAAATATGCGAAATTGGCACAGAAACTCCGATTCGGCAAGCACGATCACGATTATTCGAGCTTATGTCAGATTCGACGATGCTTCGTTTCAGAAGTGTATTTCTGTGCGGAATCGTTGTTTCGCGTGCTAGATCAGTGCATTTACATGCAACGAAGCGAAATTGGCACAGAAACTCCGATGCGGCAAGCACGATCACGATTTATTCGATCTTATGTTGGATTCGACGATTCTTCATATCAGAAGAGTATTTCTGTGCGGAATCGCTGTTTTGCGTGCTAGATCAGTGGGTTTGCATGCAAATATGCGAAATTGGCACAGAAACTCCGATTCGGCAAGCACGATCACCATTTATTCGACCTTATGTCAGATTCGACGATTCTTCGTTTCAGAAGTGTATTTCTGTGCGGAATCGCTGTTTCGCGTGCTAGATCAGTGCATTTGCATGCAACGAAGCGAAATTGGCACAGAAACACCGGTGCGGCAAGCACGATCACGATTTATTCGATCTTATGTTGGATTCGACGATTCTTCATTTCCGAAGTGTATTTCTGTGCGGAATCGCTGTTTTGGCTGCTAGATCAGTGAGTTTGCATGCAAATATGCGAAATTGGCACAGAAACTCCGATTCGGCAAGCACGATCACGATTTATTCGATCTTATGTTGGATTCGACGATTCTTCATTTCCGAAGAGTATTTCTGTGCGGAATCGCTGTTTTGCGTGCTAGATCAGTGGGTTTGCATGCAAATATGCGAAATTGGCACAGAAACTCCGATTCGGCAAGCACGATCACCATTTATTCGACCTTATGTCAGATTCGACGATTCTTCGTTTCAGAAGTGTATTTCTGTGCGGAATCGCTGTTTCGCGTGCTAGATCAGTGCATTTGCATGCAACGAAAGCGAAATTGGCACAGAAACTCCGGTGCGGCAAGCACGATCACGATTTATTCGAGCTTATGTCAGATACGACGATTCTTCGTTTCAGAAGTGTATTTCTGTGCGGAATCGCTGTTTCGCGTGCTAGATCAGTGCATTTGCATGCAACGAAGCCAAATTGGCACAGAAACTCCGGTGCGGCAAGCACGATCACGATTTATTCGAGCTTATGTCAGATTCGACGATTCTTCGTTACAGAAGTGTATTTCTGTGCGGAATCGCTGTTTCGCGTGCTAGATCAGTGCATTTGCATGCAAATATGCGAAATTGGCACATAAACTCCGATTCTGCTAGCACGATCACGATTTATTCGAGCTTATGTCAGACTCGACGATTCTTCGTTTCAGAAGTGTATTTCTGTACGGTATCGCTGTTACGCGTGGTAGATCAGTGAGTTTGCATGCAAATATGCGAAATTGGCACAGAAACTCCGATTCGGCAAGCACGATCACGATTTATTCGAGCTTATGTCAGAGTCGACGATTCTTCGTTTCCGAAGTGTATTTCTGTGCGGAATCGTTGTTTCGCGTACTAGATCAGTGCATTTGCATGCAAATATGCGAAATTGGCACAGAAACTCCGATTCGGCAAGCACGATCACCATTTATTCGACCTTATGTCAGATTCGACGATTCTTCGTATCAGAAGTGTATTTCTGTGCGGAATCGCTGTTTCGCGTGCTAGATCAGTGCATTTGCATGCACGAAGCGAAATTGGCACAGAAACTCCGGTGCGGCAAGCACGATCACGATTTATTCGAGCTTATGTCAGATTCGACGATTCTACGTTTCAGAAGTGTATTTCTGTGCGAATCGTTGTTTTGCGTGCTAGATCAGTGGGTTTGCATGCAAATATGCGAAATTGGCACAGAAACTCCGATTCGGCAAGCACGATCACCATTTATTCGAACTTATGTCAGATTCGACGATTCTTCGTTTCAGAAGTGTATTTCTGTGCGGAATCGCTGTTTCGCGTGCTAGATCAGTGCATTTGCATGCAACGAAGCGAAATTGGCACAGAACTCCGGCGCGGCAAGCACGATCACGATTTATTCGAGCTTATGTCAGATTCGACGATTCTTCGTTTCAGAAGTGTATTTCTGTGCGGAATCGCTGTTTCGCGTGCTAGATCAGTGCATTTGCATGCAAATATGCGAAATTGGCACAGAAACTCCGATTCTGCTAGCACGATCACCATTTATTCGACCTTATGTCAGATTCGACGATTCTTCGTATCAGAAGTGTATTTCTGTGCGGAATCGCTGTTTCGCGTGCTAGATCAGTGCATTTACATGCAACGAAGCGAAATTGGCACAGAAACTCCGATGCGGCAAGCACGATCACGATTTATTCGATCTTATGTTGGATTCGACGATTCTTCATATCAGAAGAGTATTTCTGTGCGGAATCGCTGTTTTGCGTGCTAGATCAGTGGGTTTGCATGCAAATATGCGAAATTGGCACAGAAACTCCGATTCGGCAAGCACGATCACCATTTATTCGACCTTATGTCAGATTCGACGATTCTTCGTTTCAGAAGTGTATTTCTGTGCGGAATCGCTGTTTCGCGTGCTAGATCAGTGCATTTGCATGCAACGAAGCGAAATTGGGCACAGAAACTCCGGTGCGGCAAGCACGATCACGATTTATTCGAGCTTATGTCAGATTCGACGATTCTTCGTTTCAGAAGTGTATTTCTGTGCGGAATCGCTGTTTCGCGTGCTAGATCAGTGCATTTGCATGCAAATATGCGAAATTGGCACAGAAACTCCGATTCTGCTAGCACGATCACGATTTATTCGAGCTTATGTCAGATTCGACGATTCTTCGTTTCAGAAGTGTATTTCTGTGCGGAATCGCTGTTTCGCGTGGTAGAATCAGTGAGTTTGCATGCAAATATGCGAAATTGGCACAGAAAGTCCGATTCGGCATGCACGATCACGATTTATTCGAGCTTATGTCAGATTCGACGATTCTTCGTTTCAGAAGTGTATTTCTGTGCGGAATCGCTGTTTCGCGTGCTAGATCAGTGGGTTTGCATGCAAATATGCGAAATTGGCACAGAAACTCCGATTTTGCTAGCACGATCACGATTTATTCGAGCTTATGTCAGACTCGACGATTCTTCGTTTCAGAAGTGTATTTCTGTGCGGAATCGTTGTTTCGCGTGCTAGAACAGTGCATTTGCATGCAAATATGCGAAATTGGCACAGAAACTCCGATTCTGCTAGCATGATCACGATTTATTCGAGCTTATGTCAGACTCGACGATTCTTCGTTTCAGAAGTGTATTTCTGTACGGTATCGCTGTTTGGCGTGCTAGGTCAGTGGGTTTGCATGCAAATATGCGAAATTGGCACAGAAACTCCGATTCGGCAAGCACGATCACCATTTATTCGACCTTATGTCAGATTCGACGATTCTTCGTATCAGAAGTGTATTTCTGTGCGGAATCGCTGTTTCGCGTGCTAGATCAGTGCATTTACATGCAACGAAGCGAAATTGGCACAGAAACTCCGATGCGGCAAGCACGATCACGATTTATTCGATCTTATGTTGGATTCGACGATTCTTCATATCAGAAGAGTATTTCTGTGCGGAATCGCTGTTTTGCGTGCTAGATCAGTGGGTTTGCATGCAAATATGCGAAATTGGCACAGAAACTCCGATTCGGCAAGCACGATCACCATTTATTCGACCTTATGTCAGATTCGACGATTTCTTCGTTTCAGAAGTGTATTTCTGTGCGAATCGCTGTTTCGCGTGCTAGATCAGTGCATTTGCATGCAACGAAGCGAAATTGCCACAGAAACTCCGGTGCGGCAAGCACGATCACGATTTATTCGAGCTTATGTCAGATTCGACGATTCTTCGTTTCAGAAGTGTATTTCTGTGCGGGAATCGCTGTTTCGCGTGCTAGATCAGTGCATTTGCATGCAAATATGCGAAATTGGCACAGAAACTCCGATTCTGCTAGCACGATCACGATTTATTCGAACTTATGTCAGACTCGACTATTCTTCGTTTCAGAAGTGTATTTATGTACGGTATCGCTGTTTCGCGTGGTAGATCAGTGAGTTTGCATACAAATATGCGAAATTATCACAGAAACTCCGATTCGGCAAGCACGATCACGATTTATTCGAGCTTATGTCAGATTCGACGATTCTTCGTTTCAGAAGTGTATTTCAGTGCGGAATCGTTGTTTCGCGTGCTAGATCAGTGCATTTACATGCAACGAAGCGAAATTGGCACAGAAACTCCGATGCTGCAAGCACGATCACGATTTATTCGATCTTATGTTGGATTCGACGATTCTTCATATCAGAAGAATATTTCTGTGCGGAATCGCTGTTTTGCGTGCTAGATCAGTGGGTTTGCATGCAAATATGCGAAATTGGCACAGAAACTCCGATTCGGCAAGCACGATCACCATTTATTCGACCTTATGTCAGATTCGACGATTCTTCGTTTCAGAAGTGTATTTCTGTGCGGAATCGCTGTTTCGCGTGCTAGATCAGTGCATTTGCATGCAAATATGCGAAATTGGCACAGAAACTCCGATTCTGCTAGCACGATCACGATTTATTCGAGCTTATGTCAGACTCGACGATTCTTCGTTCAGAAGTGTATTCTGTACGGTATCGCTGTTTCGCGTGGTAGATCAGTGAGTTTGCATGCAAATATGCGAAATTGGCACAGAAAGTTCGATTCGGCATGCACGATCACGATTTATTCGAGCTTATGTCAGATTCGACGATTCTTCGTTTCAGAAGTGTATTTCTGTGCGGAATCGCTGTTTCGCGTGCTAGATCAGTGCATTTGCATGCAAATATGCGAAATTGGCACAGAAACTCCGATTCTGCTAGCACGATCACGATTTATTCCAGCTTATGTCAGACTCGACGATTCTTCGTTTCAGAAGTGTATTTCTGTACGGTATCGCTGTTTCGCGTGGTAGATCAGTGAGTCTGCATGCAAATATGCGAAATTGGCACAGAAAGTTCGATTCGGCAAGCACGATCACGATTTATTCGAGGTTATGTCAAATTCGACGATTCTTCGTTTCAGATGTGTATTTCTGTGCGGAATCGTTCTTTCGCGTGCTAGATCAGTGCATTTGCATGCAACGACGCGAAATTGGCACAGAAACTCTGATGCGGCAAGCACGATCACGATTTATTCGAGCTTATGTCAGATTCGACGATTCTTCGTTTCAGAAGTGTATTTCTGTGCGGAATCGCTGTTTCGCGTGCTAGATCAGTGGGTTTGCATGCAAATATGCGAAATTGGCACAGAAACTCCGATTCTGCTAGCACGATCACGATTTATTCGAGCTTATGTCAGACTCGACGATTCTTCGTTTCAGAAGTGTATTTCTGTGCGGAATCGTTGTTTCGCGTGCTAGAACAGTGCATTTGCATGCAAATATGCGAAATTGGCACAGAAACTCCGATTCTGCTAGCACGATCACGATTTATTCGAGCTATGTCAGACTCGACGATTCTTCGTTTCAGAAGTGTATTTCTGTACGGTATCGCTGTTTTGCGTGCTAGATCAGTGGGTTTGCATGCAAATATGCGAAATTGGAACAGAAACTCCGATTCGGCAAGCACGATCACCATTTATTCGACCTTATGTCAGATTCGACGATTCTTCGTTTCAGAAGTGTATTTCTGTGCGGAATCGTTGTTTCGCGTGCTAGATCAGTGCATTTACATGCAACGAAGCGAAATTGGCACAGAAACTCCGATGCGCAAGCACGATCACGATTTATTCGATCTTATGTTGGATTCGACGATTCTTCATATCAGAAGAGTATTTCTGTGCGGAATCGCTGTTTTGCGTGCTAGATCAGTGGGTTTTGCATGCAAATATGCGAAATTGGCACAGAAACTCCGATTCGGCAGCACGATCACCAATTATTCGACCTTATGTCAGATTCGACGATCTTCGTTTCAGAAGTGTATTTCTGTGCGGAATCGCTGTTTCGCGTGCTAGATCAGTGCATTTGCATGCAACGAAGCCAAATTGGCACAGAAACTCCGGGTGCGGCAAGCACGATCACGATTTATTCGAGCTTATGTCAGATTCGACGATTCTTCGTTACAGAAGTGTATTTCTGTGCGGAATCGCTGTTTCGCGTGCTAGATCAGTGCATTTGCATGCAAATATGCGAAATTGGCACATAAACTCCGATTCTGCTAGCACGATCACGATTTATTCGAGCTTATGTCAGACTCGACGATTCTTCGTTTCAGAAGTGTATTTCTGTACGGTATCGCTGTTACGCGTGGTAGATCAGTGAGTTTGCATGCAAATATGCGAAACTGGCACAGAAACTCCGATTCGCAAGCACGATCACGATTTATTCGAGCTTATGTCAGATTCGACGATTCTTCGTTTCCGAAGTGTATTTCTGTGCGGAATCGTTGTTTCGCGTACTAGATCAGTGCATTTGCATGCAAATATGCGAAATTGGCACAGAAACTCCGATTCGCAAGCACGATCACCATTTATTCGACCTTATGTCAGATTCGACGATTCTTCGTATCAGAAGTGTATTTCTGTGCGGAATCGCTGTTTCGCGTGCTAGATCAGTGCATTTGCATGCAACGAAGCGAAATTGGCACAGAAACTCCGGTGCGGCAAGCACGATCACGATTTATTCGAGCTTATGTCAGATTCGACGATTCTACGTTTCAGAAGTGTATTTCTGTGCGGAATCGTTGTTTTGCGTGCTAGATCAGTGGGTTTGCATGCAAATATGCGAAATTGGCACAGAAACTCCGATTCGGCAAGCACGATCACCATTTATTCGAACTTATGTCAGATTCGACGATTCTTCGTTTCAGAAGTGTATTTCTGTGCGGAATCGCTGTTTCGCGTGCTAGATCAGTGCATTTGCATGCAAATATGCGAAATTGGCACAGAAACTCCGATTCTGCTAGCACGATCACGATTTATTCGAGCTTATGTCAGACTCGACGATTCTTCGTTTCAGAAGTGTATTTCTGTACGGTATCGCTGTTTCGCGTGGTAGATCAGTGAGTTTGCATGCAAATATGCGAAATTGGCACAGAAAGTTCGATTCGGCATGCACGATCACGATTTATTCGAGCTTATGTCAGATTCGACGATTCTTCGTTTCAGAAGTGTATTTCTGTGCGGAATCGCTGTTTCGCGTGCTAGATCAGTGCATTTGCATGCAAATATGCGAAATTGGCACAGAAACTCCGATTCTGCTAGCACGATCACGATTTATTCCAGCTTATGTCAGACTCGACGATTCTTCGTTTCAGAAGTGTATTTCTGTACGGTATCGCTGTTTCGCGTGGGTAGATCAGTGAGTCTGCATGCAAATATGCGAAATTGGCACAGAAAGTTCGATTCGGCAAGCACGATCACGATTTATTCGAGGTTATGTCAAATTCGACGATTCTTCGTTTCAGATGTGTATTTCTGTGCGGAATCGTTCTTTCGCGTGCTAGATCAGTGCATTTGCATGCAACGACGCGAAATTGGCACAGAAACTCTGATGCGGCAAGCACGATCACGATTTATTCGAGCTTATGTCAGATTCGACGATTCTTCGTTTCAGAAGTGTATTTCTGTGCGGAATCGCTGTTTCGCGTGCTAGATCAGTGGGTTTGCATGCAAATATGCGAAATTGGCACAGAAACTCCGATTCTGCTAGCACGATCACGATTTATTCGAGCTTATGTCAGACTCGACGATTCTTCGTTTCAGAAGTGTATTTCTGTGCGGAATCGTTGTTTCGCGTGCTAGAACAGTGCATTTGCATGCAAATATGCGAAATTGGCACAGAAACTCCGATTCTGCTAGCACGATCACGATTTATTCGAGCTTATGTCAGACTCGACGATTCTTCGTTTCAGAAGTGTATTTCTGTACGGTATCGCTGTTTTGCGTGCTAGATCAGTGGGTTTGCATGCAAATATGCGAAATTGGAACAGAAACTCCGATTCGGCAAGCACGATCACCATTTATTCGACCTTATGTCAGATTCGACGATTCTTCGTTTCAGAAGTGTATTTCTGTGCGGAATCGTTGTTTCGCGTGCTAGATCAGTGCATTTACATGCAACGAAGCGAAATTGGCACAGAAACTCCGATGCGGCAAGCACGATCACGATTTATTCGATCTTATGTTGGATTCGACGATTCTTCATATCAGAAGAGTATTTCTGTGCGGAATCGCTGTTTTGCGTGCTAGATCAGTGGGTTTGCATGCAAATATGCGAAATTGGCACAGAAACTCCGATTCGGCAAGCACGATCACCATTTATTCGACTTATGTCAGATTCGACGATTCTTCGTTTCAGAAGTGTATTTCTGTGCGGAATCGCTGTTTCGCGTGCTAGATCAGTGCATTTGCATGCAACGAAGCCAAATTGGCACAGAAACTCCGGTGCGGCAAGCACGATCACGATTTATTCGAGCTTATGTCAGATTCGACGATTCTTCGTTACAGAAGTGTATTTCTGTGCGGAATCGCTGTTTCGCGTGCTAGATCAGTGCATTTGCATGCAAATATGCGAAATTGGCACATAAACTCCGATTCTGCTAGCACGATCACGATTTATTCGAGCTTATGTCAGACTCGACGATTCTTCGTTTCAGAAGTGTATTTCTGTACGGTATCGCTGTTACGCGTGGTAGATCAGTGAGTTTGCATGCAAATATGCGAAATTGGCACAGAAACTCCGATTCGGCAAGCACGATCACGATTTATTCGAGCTTATGTCAGATTCGACGATTCTTCGTTTCCGAAGTGTATTTCTGTGCGGAATCGTTGTTTCGCGTACTAGATCAGTGCATTTGCATGCAAATATGCGAAATTGGCACAGAAACTCCGATTCGGCAAGCACGATCACCATTTATTCGACCTTATGTCAGATTCGACGATTCTTCGTATCAGAAGTGTATTTCTGTGCGGAATCGCTGTTTCGCGTGCTAGATCAGTGCATTTGCATGCAACGAAGCGAAATTGGCACAGAAACTCCGGTGCGGCAAGCACGATCACGATTTATTCGAGCTTATGTCAGATTCGACGATTCTACGTTTCAGAAGTGTATTTCTGTGCGAATCGTTGTTTTTGCGTGCTAGATCAGTGGGTTTGCATGCAAATATGCGAAATTGGCACAGAAACTCCGATTCGGCAAGCACGATCACCATTTATTCGAACTTATGTCAGATTCGACGATTCTTCGTTTCAGAAGTGTATTTCTGTGCGGAATCGCTGTTTTCGCGTGCTAGATCAGTGCATTTGCATGCAACGAAGCGAAATTGGCACAGAAACTCCGGCGCGGCAAGCACGATCACGATTTATTCGAGCTTATGTCAGATTCGACGATTCTTCGTTTCAGAAGTGTATTTCTGTGCGGAATCGCTGTTTCGCGTGCTAGATCAGTGCATTTGCATGCAAATATGCGAAATTGGCACAGAAACTCCGATTCTGCTAGCACGATCACCATTTATTCGACCTTATGTCAGATTCGACGATTCTTCGTATCAGAAGTGTATTTCTGTGCGGAATCGCTGTTTCGCGTGCTAGATCAGTGCATTTACATGCAACGAAGCGAAATTGGCACAGAAACTCCGATGCGGCAAGCACGATCACGATTTATTCGATCTTATGTTGGATTCGACGATTCTTCATATCAGAAGAGTATTTCTGTGCGGAATCGCTGTTTTGCGTGCTAGATCAGTGGGTTTGCATGCAAATATGCGAAATTGGCACAGAAACTCCGATTCGGCGAGCACGATCACCAGTTATTCGACCTTATGTCAGATTCGACGATTCTTCGTTTCAGAAGTGTATTTCTGTGCGGAATCGCTGTTTCGCGTGCTAGATCAGTGCATTTGCATGCAACGAAGCGAAATTGGCACAGAAACTCCGGTGCGGCAAGCACGATCACGATTTATTCGAGCTTATGTCAGATTCGACGATTCTTCGTTTCAGAAGTGTATTTCTGTGCGGAATCGCTGTTTCGCGTGCTAGATCAGTGCATTTGCATTCAAATATGCGAAATTGGCACAGAAACTCCGATTCTGCTAGCACGATCACGATTTATTCGAGCTTATGTCAGATTCGACGATTCTTCGTTTCAGAAGTGTATTTCTGTGCGGAATCGCTGTTTCGCGTGGTAGATCAGTGAGTTTGCATGCAAATATGCGAAATTGGCACAGAAAGTCCGATTCGGCATGCACGATCACGATTTATTCGAGCTTATGTCAGATTCGACGATTCTTCGTTTCAGAAGTGTATTTCTGTGCGGAATCGCTGTTTCGCGTGCTAGATCAGTGGGTTTGCATGCAAATATGCGAAATTGGCACAGAAACTCCGATTCTGCTAGCACGATCACGATTTATTCGAGCTTATGTCAGACTCGACGATTCTTCGTTTCAGAAGTGTATTTCTGTGCGGAATCGTTGTTTCGCGTGCTAGAACAGTGCATTTGCATGCAAATATGCGAAATTGGCACAGAAACTCCGATTCTGCTAGCATGATCACGATTTATTCGAGCTTATGTCAGACTCGACGATTCTTCGTTTCAGAAGTGTATTTCTGTACGGTATCGCTGTTTGGCGTGCTAGGTCAGTGGGTTTGCATGCAAATATGCGAAATTGGCACAGAAACTCCGATTCGGCAAGCACGATCACCATTTATTCGACCTTATGTCAGATTCGACGATTCTTCGTATCAGAAGTGTATTTCTGTGCGGAATCGCTGTTTCGCGTGCTAGATCAGTGCATTACATGCAACGAAGCGAAATTGGCACAGAAACTCCGATGCGGCAAGCACGATCACGATTTATTCGATCTTATGTTGGATTCGACGATTCTTCATATCAGAAGAGTATTTCTGTGCGGAATCGCTGTTTTGCGTGCTAGATCAGTGGGTTTGCATGCAAATATGCGAAATTGGCACAGGAAACTCCGATTCGGCAAGCACGATCACCATTTATTCGACCTTATGTCAGATTCGACGATTCTTCGTTTCAGAAGTGTATTTCTGTGCGGAATCGCTGTTTCGCGTGCTAGATCAGTGCATTTGCATGCAACGAAGCGAAATTGGCACAGAAACTCCGGTGCGGCAAGCACGATCACGATTTATTCGAGCTTATGTCAGATTCGACGATTCTTCGTTTCAGAAGTGTATTTCTGTGCGGAATCGCTGTTTCGCGTGCTAGATCAGTGCATTTGCATGCAAATATGCGAAATTGCACAGAAACTCCGATTCTGCTAGCACGATCACGATTTATTCGAACTTATGTCAGACTCGACTATTCTTCGTTTCAGAAGTGTATTTATGTACGGTATCGCTGTTTCGCGTGGTAGATCAGTGAGTTTGCATACAAATATGCGAAATTATCACAGAAACTCCGATTCGGCAAGCACGATCACGATTTATTCGAGCTTATGTCAGATTCGACGATTCTTCGTTTCAGAAGTGTATTTCAGTGCGGAATCGTTGTTTCGCGTGCTAGATCAGTGCATTTACATGCAACGAAGCGAAATTGGCACAGAAACTCCGATGCGGCAAGCACGATCACGATTTATTCGATCTTATGTTGGATTCGACGATTCTTCATATCAGAAGAATATTTCTGTGCGGAATCGCTGTTTTGCGTGCTAGATCAGTGGGTTTGCATGCAAATATGCGAAATTGGCACAGAAACTCCGATTCGGCAAGCACGATCACCATTTATTCGACCTTATGTCAGATTCGACGATTCTTCGTTTCAGAAGTGTATTTCTGTGCGGAATCGCTGTTTCGCGTGCTAGATCAGTGCATTTGCATGCAAATATGCGAAATTGGCACAGAAACTCCGATTCTGCTAGCACGATCACGATTTATTCGAGCTTATGTCAGACTCGACGATTCTTCGTTTCAGAAGTGTATTTCTGTACGGTATCGCTGTTTCGCGTGGTAGATCAGTGAGTTTGCATGCAAATATGCGAAATTGGCACAGAAAGTTCGATTCGGCAAGCACGATCACGATTTATTCGAGCTTATGTCAGATTCGACGATTCTTCGTTTCAGAAGTGTATTTCTGTGCGGAATCGCTGTTTCGCGTGCTAGATCAGTGCATTTGCATGCAAATATGCGAAATTGGCACAGAAACTCCGATTCTGCTAGCACGATCACGATTTATTCCAGCTTATGTCAGACTCGACGATTCTTCGTTTCAGAAGTGTATTTCTGTACGGTATCGCTGTTTCGCGTGGTAGATCAGTGAGTCTGCATGCAAATATGCGAAATTGGCACAGAAAGTTCGATTCGGCAAGCACGATCACGATTTATTCGAGGTTATGTCAAATTCGACGATTCTTCGTTTCAGATGTGTATTTCTGTGCGGAATCGTTCTTTCGCGTGCTAGATCAGTGCATTTGCATGCAACGACGCGAAATTGGCACAGAAACTCTGATGCGGCAAGCACGATCACGATTTATTCGAGCTTATGTCAGATTCGACGATTCTTCGTTTCAGAAGTGTATTTCTGTGCGGAATCGCTGTTTCGCGTGCTAGATCAGTGGGTTTGCATGCAAATATGCGAAATTGGCACAGAAACTCCGATTCTGCTAGCACGATCACGATTTATTCGAGCTTATGTCAGACTCGACGATTCTTCGTTTCAGAAGTGTATTTCTGTGCGGAATCGTTGTTTCGCGTGCTAGAACAGTGCATTTGCATGCAAATATGCGAAATTGGCACAGAAACTCCGATTCTGCTAGCACGATCACGATTTATTCGAGCTTATGTCAGACTCGACGATTCTTCGTTTCAGAAGTGTATTTCTGTACGGTATCGCTGTTTTGCGTGCTAGATCAGTGGGTTTGCATGCAAATATGAGAAATTGGAACAGAAACTCCGATTCGGCAAGCACGATCACCATTTATTCGACCTTATGTCAGATTCGACGATTCTTCGTTTCAGAAGTGTATTTCTGTGCGGAATCGTTGTTTCGCGTGCTAGATCAGTGCATTTACATGCAACGAAGGCGAAATTGGCACAGAAACTCCGATGCGGCAAGCACGATCACGATTTATTCGATCTTATGTTGGATTCGACGATTCTTCATATCAGAAGAGTATTTCTGTGCGGAATCGCTGTTTTGCGTGCTAGATCAGTGGGTTTGCATGCAAATATGCGAAATTGGCACAGAAACTCCGATTCGGCAAGCACGATCACCATTTATTCGACCTTATGTCAGATTCGACGATTCTTCGTTTCAGAAGTGTATTTCTGTGCGGAATCGCTGTTTCGCGTGATAGATCAGTGCATTTGCATGCAACGAAGCGAAATTGGCACAGAAACTCCGGTGCGGCAAGCACGATCACGATTTATTCGAGCTTATGTCAGATTCGACGATTCTTCGTTTCAGAAGTGTATTTCTGTGCGGAATCGCTGTTTCGCGTGCTAGATCAGTGCATTTGCATGCAAATATGCGAAATTGGCACAGAAACTCCGATTCTGCTAGCACGATCACGATTTATTCGAACTTATGTCAGACTCGACTATTCTTCGTTTCAGAAGTGTATTTATGTACGGTATCGCTGTTTCGCGTGGTAGATCAGTGAGGTTTGCATACAAATATGCGAAATTATCACAGAAACTCCGATTCGGCAAGCACGATCACGATTTATTCGAGCTTATGTCAGATTCGACGATTCTTCGTTTCAGAAGTGTATTTCAGTGCGGAATCGTTGTTTCGCGTGCTAGATCAGTGCATTTACATGCAACGAAGCGAAATTGGCACAGAAACTCCGATGCGGCAAGCACGATCACGATTTATTCGATCTTATGTTGGATTCGACGATTCTTCATATCAGAAGAATATTTCTGTGCGGAATCGCTGTTTTGCGTGCTAGATCAGTGGGTTTGCATGCAAATATGCGAAATTGGCACAGAAACTCCGATTCGGCAAGCACGATCACCATTTATTCGACCTTATGTCAGATTCGACGATTCTTCGTTTCAGAAGTGTATTTCTGTGCGGAATCGCTGTTTCGCGTGCTAGATCAGTGCATTTGCATGCAAATATGCGAAATTGGCACAGAAACTCCGATTCTGCTAGCACGATCACGATTTATTCGAGCTTATGTCAGACTCGACGATTCTTCGTTTCAGAAGTGTATTTCTGTACGGTATCGCTGTTTCGCGTGGTAGATCAGTGAGTTTGCATGCAAATATGCGAAATTGGCACAGAAAGTTCGATTCGCAAGCACGATCACGATTTATTCGAGCTTATGTCAGATTCGACGATTCTTCGTTTCAGAAGTGTATTTCTGTGCGGAATCGCTGTTCGCGTGCTAGATCAGTGCATTTGCATGCAAATATGCGAAATTGGCACAGAAACTCCGATTCTGCTAGCACGATCACGATTTATTCCAGCTTATGTCAGACTCGACGATTCTTCGTTTCAGAAGTGTATTTCTGTACGGTATCGCTGTTTCGCGTGGTAGATCAGTGAGTCTGCATGCAAATATGCGAAATTGGCACAGAAAGTTCGATTCGGCAAGCACGATCACGATTTATTCGAGGTTATGTCAAATTCGACGATTCTTCGTTTCAGATGTGTATTTCTGTGCGGAATCGTTCTTTCGCGTGCTAGATCAGTGCATTTGCATGCAACGACGCGAAATTGGCACAGAAACTCTGATGCGGCAAGCACGATCACGATTTATTCGAGCTTATGTCAGATTCGACGATTCTTCGTTTCAGAAGTGTATTTCTGTGCGGAATCGCTGTTTCGCGTGCTAGATCAGTGGGTTTGCATGCAAATATGCGAAATTGGCACAGAAACTCCGATTCTGCTAGCACGATCACGATTTATTCGAGCTTATGTCAGACTCGACGATTCTTCGTTTCAGAAGTGTATTTCTGTGCGGAATCGTTGTTTCGCGTGCTAGAACAGTGCATTTGCATGCAAATATGCGAAATTGGCACAGAAACTCCGATTCTGCTAGCACGATCACGATTTATTCGAGCTTATGTCAGACTCGACGATTCTTCGTTTCAGAAGTGTATTTCTGTACGGTATCGCTGTTTTGCGTGCTAGATCAGTGGGTTTGCATGCAAATATGAGAAATTGGAGACAGAAACTCCGATTCGGCAAGCACGATCACCATTTATTCGACCTTATGTCAGATTCGACGATTCTTCGTTTCAGAAGTGTATTTCTGTGCGGAATCGTTGTTTCGCGTGCTAGATCAGTGCATTTACATGCAACGAAGCGAAATTGGCACAGAAACTCCGATGCGGCAAGCACGATCACGATTTATTCGATCTTATGTTGGATTCGACGATTCTTCATATCAGAAGAGTATTTCTGTGCGGAATCGCTGTTTTGCGTGCTAGATCAGTGGGTTTGCATGCAAATATGCGAAATTGGCACAGAAACTCCGATTCGGCAAGCACGATCACCATTTATTCGACCTTATGTCAGATTCGACGATTCTTCGTTTCAGAAGTGTATTTCTGTGCGGAATCGCTGTTTCGCGTGATAGATCAGTGCATTTGCATGCAACGAAGCGAAATTGGCACAGAAACTCCGGTGCGGCAAGCACGATCACGATTTATTCGAGCTTATGTCAGATTCGACGATTCTTCGTTTCAGAAGTGTATTTCTGTGCGGAATCGCTGTTTCGCGTGCTAGATCAGTGCATTTGCATGCAAATATGCGAAATTGGCACAGAAACTCCGATTCTGCTAGCACGATCACGATTTATTCGAACTTATGTCAGACTCGACTATTCTTCGTTTCAGAAGTGTATTTATGTACGGTATCGCTGTTTCGCATGGTAGATCAGTGAGTTTGCATGCAAATATGCGAAATTGGCACAGAAACTCCGATTCGGCAAGCACGATCACGATTTATTCGAGCTTATGTCAGATTCGACGATTCTTCGTTTCAGAAGTGTATTTCTGTGCGGAATCGTTGTTTCGCGTGCTAGATCAGTGCATTTACATGCAAAGAAGCGAAATTGGCACAGAAACTCCGATGCGGCAAGCACGATCACGATTTATTCGATCTTATGTTGGATTCGACGATTCTTCATATCAGAAGAAAATTTCTGTGCGGAATCGCTGTTTTGCGTGCTAGATCAGTGGGTTTGCATGCAAATATGCGAAATTGGCACAGAAACTCCGATTCGGCAAGCACGATCACCATTTATTCGACCTTATGTCAGATTCGACGATTCTTCGTTTCAGAAGTGTATTTCTGTGCGGAATCGCTGTTTCGCGTGCTAGATCAGTGCATTTGCATGCAAATATGCGAAATTGGCACAGAAACTCCGATTCTGCTAGCACGATCACGATTTATTCGAGCTTATGTCAGACTCGACGATTCTTCGTTTCAGAAGTGTATTTCTGTACGGTATCGCTGTTTCGCGTGGTAGATCAGTGAGTTTGCATGCAAATATGCGAAATTGGCACAGAAAGTCCGATTCGGCATGCACGATCACGATTTATTCGAGCTTATGTCAGATTCGACGATTCTTCGTTTCAGAAGTGTATTTCTGTGCGGAATCGCTGTTTCGCGTGCTAGATCAGTGCATTTGCATGCAAATATGCGAAATTGGCACAGAAACTCCGATTCTGCTAGCACGATCACGATTTATTCCAGCTTATGTCAGATTCGACGATTCTTCGTATCAGAAGTGTATTTCTGTGCGGAATCGCTGTTTCGCGTGCTAGATCAGTGCATTTACATGCAACGAAGCGAAATTGGCACAGAAACTCCGATGCGGCAAGCACGATCACGATTTATTCGATCTTATGTTGGATTCGACGATTCTTCATATCAGAAGAGTATTTCTGTGCGGAATCGCTGTTTTGCGTGCTAGATCAGTGGGTTTGCATGCAAATATGCGAAATTGTCACAGAAACTCCGATTCGGCAAGCACGATCACCATTTATTCGACCTTATGTCAGATTCGACGATTCTTCGTTTCAGAAGTGTATTTCTGTGCGGAATCGCTGTTTCGCGTGCTAGATCAGTGCATTTGCATGCAAATATGCGAAATTGGCACAGAAACTCCGATTCTGCTAGCACGATCACGATTTATTCGAACTTTTGTCAGACTCGACTATTCTTCGTTTCAGAAGTGTATTTATGTACGGTATCGCTGTATCGCGTGCTAGATCAGTGCATTTGCATGCAAATATGCGAAATTGGCACAGAAACTCCGATTCTGCTAGCACGATCACGATTTATTCCAGCTTATGTCAGACTCGACGATTCTTCGTTTCAGAAGTGTATTTCTGTACGGTATTGCTGTTTCGCGTGGTAGATCAGTGAGTTTGCATGCAAATATGCGAAATTGGCACAGAAAGTCCGATTCGGCAAGCACGATCACGATTTATTCGAGGTTATGTCAAATTCGACGATTCTTCGTATCAGAAGTGTATTTATGTACGGTATCGCTGTATCGCGTGCTAGATCAGTGCATTTGCATGCAAATATGCGAAATTGGCACAGAAACTCTGATGCGGCAAGCACGATCACGATTTATTCGAGCTTATGTCAGATTCGACCATTCTTCGTTTCAGAAGTGTATTTCTGTGCGGAATCGCTGTTTCGCGTGCTAGATCAGTGGGTTTGCATGCAAATATGCGAAATTGGCACAGAAACTCCGATTCTGCTAGCACGATCACGATTTATTCCAGCTTATGTCAGACTCGACGATTCTTCGTTTCAGAAGTGTATTTCTGTACGGTATTGCTGTTTCGCGTGGTAGATCAGTGAGTTTGCATGCAAATATGCGAAATTGGCACAGAAAGTCCGATTCGGCAAGCACGATCACGATTTATTCGAGGTTATGTCAAATTCGACGATTCTTCGTATCAGAAGTGTATTTATGTACGGTATCGCTGTTTCGCGTGGTAGATCAGTGAGTTTGCATGCAAATATGCGAAATTGGCACAGAAACTCCGATTCGGCAAGCACGATCACGATTTATTCGAGCTTATGTCAGATTCGACGATTCTTCGTTTCAGAAGTGTATTTCTGTGCGGAATCGTTGTTTCGCGTGCTAGATCAGTGCATTTACATGCAAAGAAGCGAAATTGGCACAGAAACTCCGATGCGGCAAGCACGATCACGATTTATTCGATCTTATGTTGGATTCGACGATTCTTCATATCAGAAGAAAATTTCTGTGCGGAATCGCTGTTTTGCGTGCTAGATCAGTGGGTTTGCATGCAAATATGCGAAATTGGCACAGAAACTCCGATTCGGCAAGCACGATCACCATTTATTCGACCTTATGTCAGATTCGACGATTCTTCGTTTCAGAAGTGTATTTCTGTGCGGAATCGCTGTTTCGCGTGCTAGATCAGTGCATTTGCATGCAAATATGCGAAATTGGCACAGAAACTCCGATTCTGCTAGCACGATCACCATTTATTCGACCTTATGTCAGATTCGACGATTCTTCGTTTCAGAAGTGTATTTCTGTGCGGAATCGCTGTTTCGCGTGCTAGATCAGTGCATTTGCATGCAAATATGCGAAATTGGCACAGAAACTCCGATTCTGCTAGCACGATCACGATTTATTCGAACTTTTGTCAGACTCGACTATTCTTCGTTTCAGAAGTGTATTTATGTACGGTATCGCTGTATCGCGTGCTAGATCAGTGCATTTGCATGCAAATATGCGAAATTGGCACAGAAACTCCGATTCTGCTAGCACGATCACGATTTATTCCAGCTTATGTCAGACTCGACGATTCTTCGTTTCAGAAGTGTATTTCTGTACGGTATTGCTGTTTCGCGTGGTAGATCAGTGAGTTTGCATGCAAATATGCGAAATTGGCACAGAAAGTCCGATTCGGCAAGCACGATCACGATTTATTCGAGGTTATGTCAAATTCGACGATTCTTCGTATCAGAAGTGTATTTATGTACGGTATCGCTGTATCGCGTGCTAGATCAGTGCATTTGCATGCAAATATGCGAAATTGGCACAGAAACTCTGATGCGGCAAGCACGATCACGATTTATTCGAGCTTATGTCAGATTCGACCATTCTTCGTTTCAGAAGTGTATTTCTGTGCGGAATCGCTGTTTCGCGTGCTAGATCAGTGGGTTTGCATGCAAATATGCGAAATTGGCACAGAAACTCCGATTCTGCTAGCACGATCACGATTTATTCCAGCTTATGTCAGACTCGACGATTCTTCGTTTCAGAAGTGTATTTCTGTACGGTATTGCTGTTTCGCGTGGTAGATCAGTGAGTTTGCATGCAAATATGCGAAATTGGCACAGAAAGTCCGATTCGGCAAGCACGATCACGATTTATTCGAGGTTATGTCAAATTCGACGATTCTTCGTATCAGAAGTGTATTTATGTACGGTATCGCTGTATCGCGTGCTAGATCAGTGCATTTGCATGCAAATATGCGAAATTGGCACAGAAACTCTGATGCGGCAAGCACGATCACGATTTATTCGAGCTTATGTCAGATTCGACGATTCTTCGTTTCAGAAGTGTATTTCTGTGCGGAATCGCTGTTTCGCGTGCTAGATCAGTGGGTTTGCATGCAAATATGCGAAATTGGCACAGAAACTCCGATTCTGCTAGCACGATCACGATTTATTCGAGCTTATGTCAGACTCGACGATTCTTCGTTTCAGAAGTGTATTTCTGTGCGGAATCGTTGTTTCGCGTGCTAGAACAGTGCATTTGCGTGCAAATATGCGAAATTGGCACAGAAACTCCGATTCGGCAAGCACGATCACCATTTATTCGACCTTATGTCAGATTCGACGATTCTTCGTATCAGAAGTGTATTTCTGTGCGGAATCGCTGTTTCGCGTGCTAGATCAGTGCATTTGCATGCAAATATGCGAAATTGGCACAGAAACTCCGATTCTGCTAGCACGATCACGATTTATTCGAACTTATGTCAGACTCGACTATTCTTCGTTTCAGAAGTGTATTTATGTACGGTATCGCTGTATCGCGTGCTAGATCAGTGCATTTGCATGCAAATATGCGAAATTGGCACAGAAACTCCGATTCTGCTAGCACGATCACGATTTATTCGAGCTTATGTCAGACTCGACGATTCTTCGTTTCAGAAGTGTATTTCTGTGCGGAATCGTTGTTTCGCGTGCTAGAACAGTGCATTTGCATGCAAATATGCGAAATTGGCACAGAAACTCCGATTCGGCAAGCACGATCACCATTTATTCGACCTTATGTCAGATTCGACGATTCTTCGTATCAGAAGTGTATTTCTGTGCGGAATCGCTGTTTCGCGTGCTAGATCAGTGCATTTACATGCAACGAAGCGAAATTGGCACAGAAACTCCGATGCGGCAAGCACGATCACGATTTATTCGATCTTATGTTGGATTCGACGATTCTTCATATCAGAAGAGTATTTCTGTGCGGAATCGCTGTTTTGCGTGCTAGATCAGTGGGTTTGCATGCAAATATGCGAAATTGTCACAGAAACTCCGATTCGGCAAGCACGATCACCATTTATTCGACCTTATGTCAGATTCGACGATTCTTCGTTTCCGAAGTGTATTTCTGTGCGGAATCGCTGTTTCGCGTGCTAGATCAGTGCATTTGCATGCAAATATGCGAAATTGGCACAGAAACTCCGATTCTGCTAGCACGATCACGATTTATTCGAACTTATGTCAGACTCGACTATTCTTCGTTTCAGAAGTGTATTTATGTACGGTATCGCTGTATCGCGTGCTAGATCAGTGCATTTGCATGCAAATATGCGAAATTGGCACAGAAACTCCGATTCTGCTAGCACGATCACGATTTATTCGAGCTTATGTCAGACTCGACGATTCTTCGTTTCAGAAGTGTATTTCTGTACGGTATTGCTGTTTCGCGTGGTAGATCAGTGAGTTTGCATGCACATATGCGAAATTGGCACAGAAAGTCCGATTCGGCAAGCACGATCACGATTTATTCGAGGTTATGTCAAATTCGACGATTCTTCGTTTCAGATGTGTATTTCTGTGCGGAATCGTTCTTTCGCGTGCTAGATCAGTGCATTTGCATGCAACGACGCGAAATTGGCACAGAAACTCTGATGCGGCAAGCACGATCACGATTTATTCGAGCTTATGTCAGATTCGACGATTCTTCGTTTCAGAAGTGTATTTCTGTGCGGAATCGCTGTTTCGCGTGCTAGATCAGTGGGTTTGCATGCAAATATGCGAAATTGGCACAGAAACTCCGATTCTGCTAGCACGATCACGATTTATTCGAGCTTATGTCAGACTCGACGATTCTTCGTTTCAGAAGTGTATTTCTGTGCGGAATCGTTGTTTCGCGTGCTAGAACAGTGCATTTGCATGCAAATATGCGAAATTGGCACAGAAACTCCGATTCTGCTAGCACGATCACGATTTATTCGAGCTTATGTCAGACTCGACGATTCTTCGTTTCAGAAGTGTATTTCTGTACGGTATCGCTGTTTTGCGTGCTAGATCAGTGGGTTTGCATGCAAATATGCGAAATTGGCACAGAAACTCCGATTCGGCAAGCACGATCACCATTTATTCGACCTTATGTCAGATTCGACGATTCTTCGTATCAGAAGTGTATTTCTGTGCGGAATCGCTGTTTCGCGTGCTAGATCAGTGCATTTACATGCAACGAAGCGAAATTGGCACAGAAACTCCGATGCGGCAAGCACGATCACGATTTATTCGATCTTATGTTGGATTCGACGATTCTTCATATCAGAAGAGTATTTCTGTGCTGAATCGCTGTTTTGCGTGCTAGATCAGTGGGTTTGCATGCAAATATGCGAAATTGTCACAGAAACTCCGATTCGGCAAGCACGATCACCATTTATTCGACCTTATGTCAGATTCGACGATTCTTCGTTTCAGAAGTGTGTTTCTGTGCGGAATCGCTGTTTCGCGTGCTAGATCAGTGGGTTTGCATGCAAATATGCGAAATTGGCACAGAAACTCCGATTCGGCAAGCACGATCACCATTTATTCGACCTTATGTCAGATTCGACGATTCTTCGTTTCAGAAGTGTATTTCTGTGCGGAATCGCTGTTTCGCGTGCTAGATCAGTGCATTTGCATGCAACGAAGCGAAATTGGCACAGAAACTCCGGTGCGGCAAGCACGATCACGATTTATTCGAGCTTATGTCAGATTCGACGATTCTTCGTTTCAGAAGTGTATTTCTGTGCGGAATCGCTGTTTCGCGTGCTAGATCAGTGCATTTGCATGCAACGAAGCGAAATTGGCACAGAAACTCCGGTGCGGCAAGCACGATCACGATTTATTCGAGCTTATGTCAGATTCGACGATTCTTCGTTACAGAAGTGTATTTCTGTGCGGAATCGCTGTTTCGCGTGCTAGATCAGTGCATTTGCATGCAAATATGCGAAATTGGCACATAAACTCCGATTCTGCTAGCACGATCACGATTTATTCGAGCTTATGTCAGACTCGACGATTCTTCGTTTCAGAAGTGTATTTCTGTACGGTATCGCTGTTACGCGTGGTAGATCAGTGAGTTTGCATGCAAATATGCGAAATTGGCACAGAAACTCCGATTCGGCAAGCACGATCACGATTTATTCGAGCTTATGTCAGATTCGACGATTCTTCGTTTCCGAAGTGTATTTCTGTGCGGAATCGTTGTTTCGC
The DNA here is from genome assembly GCF_051020765.1 of Lasioglossum baleicum. Classification (NCBI taxonomy): domain Eukaryota; kingdom Metazoa; phylum Arthropoda; class Insecta; order Hymenoptera; family Halictidae; genus Lasioglossum; species Lasioglossum baleicum. Next base: position 2,143 of record NW_027470672.1, on the reverse strand, counting down.
GTACTAGATCAGTGCATTTGCATGCAAATATGCGAAATTGGCACAGAAACTCCGATTCGGCAAGCACGATCACCATTTATTCGACCTTATGTCAGATTCGACGATTCTTCGTATCAGAAGTGTATTTCTGTGCGGAATCGCTGTTTCGCGTGCTAGATCAGTGCATTTGCATGCAACGAAGCGAAATTGGCACAGAAACTCCGGTGCGGCAAGCACGATCACGATTTATTCGAGCTTATGTCAGATTCGACGATTCTTCGTTTCAGAAGTGTATTTCTGTGCGGAATCGCTGTTTCGCGTGCTAGATCAGTGCATTTGCATGCAAATATGCGAAATTGGCACAGAAACTCCGATTCTGCTAGCACGATCACGATTTATTCGAGCTAATGTCAGACTCGACGATTCTTCGTTTCAGAAGTGTATTTCTGTACGGTATCGCTGTTTCGCGTGGTAGATCAGTGAGTTTGCATGCAAATATGCGAAATTGGCACAGAAACTCCGATTCGGCAAGCACGATCACGATTTATTCGAGCTTATGTCAGATTCGACGATTCTTCGTTTCCGAAGTGTATTTCTGTGCGGAATCGTTGTTTCGCGTACTAGATCAGTGCATTTGCATGCAAATATGCGAAATGGGCACAGAAACTCCGATTCGGCAAGCACGATCACCATTTATTCGACCTTATGTCAGATTCGACGATTCTTCGTATCAGAAGTGTATTTCTGTGCGGAATCGCTGTTTCGCGTGCTAGATCAGTGCATTTGCATGCAACGAAGCGAAATTGGCACAGAAACTCCGGTGCGGCAAGCACGATCACGATTTATTCGAGCTTATGTCAGATTCGACGATTCTTCGTTTCAGAAGTGTATTTCTGTGCGGAATCGCTGTTTCGCGTGCTAGATCAGTGCATTTGCATGCAAATATGCGAAATTGGCACAGAAACTCCGATTCTGCTAGCACGATCACGATTTATTCGAGCTTATGTCAGATTCGACGATTCTTCGTTACAGAAGTGTATTTCTGTGCGGAATCGCTGTTTCGCGTGCTAGATCAGTGCATTTGCATGCAAATATGCGAAATTGGCACATAAACTCCGATTCTGCTAGCACGATCACGATTTATTCGAGCTTATGTCAGACTCGACGATTCTTCGTTTCAGAAGTGTATTTCTGTACGGTATCGCTGTTACGCGTGGTAGATCAGTGAGTTTGCATGCAAATATGCGAAATTGGCACAGAAACTCCGATTCGGCAAGCACGATCACGATTTATTCGAGCTTATGTCAGATTCGACGATTCTTCGTTTCCGAAGTGTATTTCTGTGCGGAATCGTTGTTTCGCGTACTAGATCAGTGCATTTGCATGCAAATATGCGAAATTGGCACAGAAACTCCGATTCGGCAAGCACGATCACCATTTATTCGACCTTATGTCAGATTCGACGATTCTTCGTATCAGAAGTGTATTTCTGTGCGGAATCGCTGTTTCGCGTGCTAGATCAGTGCATTTGCATGCAACGAAGCGAAATTGGCACAGAAACTCCGGTGCGGCAAGCACGATCACGATTTATTCGAGCTTATGTCAGATTCGACGATTCTTCGTTTCAGAAGTGTATTTCTGTGCGGAATCGCTGTTTCGCGTGCTAGATCAGTGCATTTGCATGCAAATATGCGAAATTGGCACAGAAACTCCGATTCTGCTAGCACGATCACGATTTATTCGAGCTAATGTCAGACTCGACGATTCTTCGTTTCAGAAGTGTATTTCTGTACGGTATCGCTGTTTCGCGTGGTAGATCAGTGAGTTTGCATGCAAATATGCGAAATTGGCACAGAAACTCCGATTCGGCAAGCACGATCACGATTTATTCGAGCATATGTCAGATTCGACGATTCTTCGTTTCCGAAGTGTATTTCTGTGCGGAATCGCTGTTTCGCGTGCTAGATCAGTGCATTTGCATGCAACGAAGCGAAATTGGCACAGAAACTCCGGTGCGGCAAGCACGATCACGATTTATTCGAGCTTATGTCAGATTCGACGATTCTTCGTTCCAGAAGTGTATTTCTGTGCGGAATCGCTGTTTCGCGTGCTAGATCAGTGAGTTTGCATGCAAATATGCGAAATTGGCACAGAAACTCCGATT
>NW_027470671.1:0-34424 GCF_051020765.1 Lasioglossum baleicum | reverse complement strand
TCCTCTCCATCGCCTTGGGAAAGTGCCTGACATTTCCTATTGCAATAAATTCTTCTTTGTATTCACAAACTGAGTATTCCTGAAGTCCTCACCCTTTGGCAGATGGTAAGAAAACGAAACGCGATGCTAAACGATGCTGGACGTATAATGAATCCTCAGTCGCACAAAAGTCACAGTTCAGTTCCATTCACCATAGTAGATCCACCAGATTTCTGGATCACCATAAATTCAAAGTTTCTTATTGTCCTAAATATGTCGAGTGGATCAGAAATTGATACATCGAGCGAATTAATGTTTCCGCCTAGAAATCGTCGGCGCCGTGCTTTGATTTCATCTGAAAACGATATTTTATTATAGAATGTGCATATACACAACGATATGGCACAAGATCAAGAATGGTTTGATCCAAGAGGGAATCAACCTGAACGCAATTAGTTCAGTGTACGTATACGACAACATAATCGTAAATTCTTTGTTATTTTATATGTTTGCCCCTCTGCGGTCCAACGCTGTCGGAGGCACGAGACTGGTGAGCTCTTGTAGTTGCGTTCGGTATATCGGAGCGCCACTAGTGGATTGTCTTCGTTGATTCCTTTAACCATCATTTCCTACCGTATGCAATTTATATCCCGATTTCTATGTACTTATATAAACTGTAATTTACTGACACGATATTTTCGACTTTTTTCGAAACTTTCACTCTTGAGTTTAGAAAATTGTATTTCCTTGCAAAAGTGCCACTGTTGAGCGTACTTTTGTGGCAATACCCTGTTAAAAATATTGTTCATGTATATGATTTTCTGTATCCGAACACACGCAGACAGATCAACACGAGTGGTGAGGAATTGTAGTTGCGTACCGCAGGGCAGAGAGGTACTACTGGATGGTCTCCCTTAATTTTCATGACCATGATTTTCTTCGGTATTCATTTTTTCCCAGTCTCCATGTCAATTGTGCATAGCATAGCTTACTGTTAGAATATTTTCAATATTTTTCAAAATCTTCAATGTTTGGTTTAGAGAACTGTATTTCATAGCAACACTGCCTATGTTCTTAGACGAGTGTTTGCTTACGGCAATATTTTGTAAAAAATGCTGCTATTTTACATAATTCTCTGTATTCGTACCCACGTTGCCGGAGCGGGTACGATATATAGACAATCACTTAGAACAAACACAAATTTAACAAAATATTGTCATAAATATACACCCCACTATTTCCATAGATTGTTACAAAGAAATAAAATTTTTAAATTAAAAAATTGGATATTTCGAAAAAAAATCGAAAATATCATAACAGTAAATTACAGTATGCAAAAATAAATGGAAAACTAGGAAAAAAAGCATACGGTACTAAATCAGGGTTAAATTAATTAACGACGACCATCGTGTAGTGTCGCACCAATCTACCGAACGCAACAACAAGGCCTCGCCAGTCGTGTCGCTCAAATGTCGTCGGTGCGCATACTGACAATCGTATAAAATAACAATTAGTTTATCAAAATAATGTCATAAGCGTACATTCATCTAATTCGCACTACGCATAACCTTAATTCACGGTATGAATACTAAAGCAGACCGTCCACTCGTTATAGATCGTTACCCACTGGTACAGATACAAACCTACTACCGAAAGCCTTACATTCCGCGAATGTCACCTGCCTCATCCATAATATATCTTCGTGTTCTGAGAAAGAAGTTAGTATTTATTTCATTGACGGGCACTATAACTTCATGAGTGAAGTAGAAGATCGAGCGTTAAACACCTCGAGAACGTTGCCATTTTGTGTGAGAGATGAACGGCTAAGTGAAAAGCTTCACCTATCCAGAGATTCCGAGAGTCCATCCAGGTATTCCGAGAGTATATCCGCTGGTCAGAATTGACAATAGACACCTTAACTCACGTTATGAATATTAAAGTGGAGCATCAAATTGTGTGAGAACGATGCCGCTTCCATAAAGTGGAACGCTATTCCGAAGACCATACCGTCCGAAAAATTAACCTGCTTTATCGAGAGAATAACACCGTGTCAGAGAGAGAAATTAGTTTTCATTTCTGTGGCTGGTACCGTAAGTTCATGTATGCATTAAAACATCGAGAACATTAACGTCAAACCGTTCGAGAACGTTACCACCCTCTCGGAGAATCGAACGGATAAGTAAAAAATCTTCACCTGTACAGTGATTCGGAGAGTCAGACTAGGTACTCCTGGGGTAAATCTGCTGAACAGTATTGTTAATAGACACCATAAGTCACAGTTTGGATATTAAAATAGGGCGTCAAACCGTGAGAGATCGTTACCGCCGTCTGTGAGAGACGAACGGCTTCTACAATAGCTTCGCCTATTCCATTATACCAATATTCAAACCATCCATTCCGGGAGTAAGTCCGCTGAATGGTATTGGCATTAGACACTACAATTCGAGGTGTGAATATGAAAGCACGCATTCAAACCGCTGGAAAAAGTTACTAATTGCTATAACGTTATACTCCGTACCAGATACGTTACCTTCCGAGAACATATCCAGATATTTTGTGGGTATAACTTCGGGTTCACGGTTACAAATTAGTAGATATTATATCAGAAGCACACTTTGTTTTCAAGTATTAATTACAGGACAGAGTGTCAAACCATTCGAGCTCGTTACCACCTTCTCTGAGAGGCAAACGGCTATGCTCAGAGCTGCACCTATCCTACGATTCACTGAGTCAAATCAGGTATTCTGCGAATAAATCTGTTGTTCAGTGTGGGAATCAGGCACCCTATTTCACGGCATAAATATTAAGGTACATGTCCAAACCGCTGTAGAACGTTACGTGTTCTTTCAGTGTTAACTTCTTACACAAGGCCTTACCATCCGAGACGCTAACCCGCCGCTTCGAGAGCATATCTTCGTGGTCAGCAGATCAAATTATTAAACATTTTAGTGGCGGTCACCTTAATTTCATGTATGAATTAGAATATCGAGAGTTAAACCGTTTCGAGCACGTTATAACCCCTTTTGAAAGTGGAACAACTATGTCAGTCGCTGCACATATCCTTGGATTTCTAGAGTCAACCCAGCTAATCCGGGAGTAAATCCGCTGTAATGTATTCGCAATAGACACCCTAGCTCTAGATATACATATTAACGTACAGAGTGAAGCTGTTGTAGAATGTTACTTATTGGTATAGTGTCAAACATATTACGGAGGGCCTCACCCACCGATAAACAAACACGCAGTATCGAGAGTATAACATAGTGGCGAGAGAAACAAATTTGTATAGTTTTTACTGACAGGCACCTTAATTTCATGTACGAATTAGAATATCGAGATGCATAGTGTCCCAGAACGTTACAAGCATCTTTGAGTGTCGCACGACTAAGTCAATTGTGTCACCTAACTGGTATTGCCGAGAGTCAAACCTGGTATTCCTCGAATGAACCCACTGAACGGCACTAGCAATAGACACCTTAATTCATGGCATGAATATTAATGTTGAGAGTTAAACCGTGGGAAAGCGTTGCGAATTGATATAAAGTAAATACTTTAACGAATACCTTACCTTCCTGGAACCTAACCTGCTACAGCGACTGTCTCGGTGAGAGTACTCACGGAATCAAACTAGTACACATTTTAAAAGACGGAGACTTTAATTTTATGTATCAGTAGGAAGATCGAGGCTCAAACCACCCGAGAACGTTAACACCTTCTTCAAGAGTCGAAGAACTAAGTCGATAGCTTATCCTATCCTGTGGTACTGAGAGACAATCCAGGCATTGTGGGAGCAAATCTGCTGAACAGACCGGCACCAGACACATTCTTTATTCACGGTATGAATAATAATGTATGGAGTCAACCCATTGCAGGACGCTATCCATTCGTATAGAGTATGGCTATTTACTGAAGACCTTACCGTCTGAGAACCTGACCTGCTATAGCGTGTATTTTGCTCAGTGGTCACGGAGTTGCGTTAGTAGACATTTTATCAGACGGACACCTCATATTCATGTATGAATAGCTAAATCGAGTGTCTAACCTTTCTTGAACGGTACCACCATCTTCGCTAGTCTCATAGCTGCGACAATAGCCCAACCAATCCTATGACTCCGAAATTCAAATCAGGCATTCCGGGAGTAAATCCGCTGAACAGTATTGGCAGGGGACATCTTAATTCACTCTATGAATATTATAGTACAGTGTCGAACCGTTGTCGAATGTTAAATATTGGTATCAAGACATCCTCATGACCGAAGGCCTTACCTTCAGCAAATCTAACCCGCACTGTCGAGAGAATGACATCGTGTTTAGGCAAACACATTAGTATACAGTTTAGCGACGTCACCTTATCTTCGGGTATGAATTAGAAGATCGAGGGTCAAACCGTTCGAGAACGTTACCTCTCTCCGTCAGAGACGAACAGCCGAGTCAATAGGTTCACCTATCCTGTGATTCCGTTAGTCAAATCAGGTAATCCGTTAGTGAATGCGCTGATCATTGTGGACAATATACACCTTAATTCACGGCATGAATATTGATGTAGAGCGTCTAGCCGATTGGGAATGCCACCAATTGGTACAACGTCGTTCTCATTAAAGGATACCATATCATCCGAGAATATACCCCGATGAATCGTGGGAATAACTACCTCCTTCAGAGGATCAAATAAGTAAACATATCTGTGACGGCTCGTTAATTTCATCTATTAAATAGAAGATGCAGTGACAGTCCGTTCGAGAACGTTACCAGCTTCTTCGAGAGTGGAATGGCGGCGTCAATAGTTCCACCTATACTTGCGATTCCGAGATTCAAGCCTGATCCTCCAGTAGTAAATTCACTGAACAGCATTGGCAATAAACACCTTGTTTCAGGGATTGAATATTAGAGTAGAGAGTCAGTCCGTTGGAGAACATAACCAATTGTTATAAAGTCATACTTTTTACGGAAAACCATACCTTCCTGGAACCCAACGAGCAGTATCTACTATCATGCTTTGTGCTCACGGAACCAAATTAGTAGACCTTTTAGCTGACGCGCAGCATTTTCATGTATGAATAGCAAAATCGAGTATCAAACAGTAGGAGAACGATCCCACCTCCTCTGAAACTCGGGCATGGAAGTAAATAGCTTGACGTATCCTATGATTGCGAGAGTCAGACCACGTATTCTAGGCGTAAATGCGCGGAACAATATTGCCAACAGCCTCCGTAATTCACGGCATGAATATTAACGATATGAGTCAAACCGTCGGACATTATTGGCAATTGGTATAAAGTGCTTCCTCTTAACCTATACGATACATCCCGAGAACGCAAGACGCCGTAGCGATTGTCTTGCTTCGCGTTCACAGGAACGAATTGGTATACATTTTACTGACGCCCACGATAATTTCAGGATTGAATTCGACGATCGAGGGTCAAACCGTTCGAGAAGGTTACCACCATCTTTTGAGATTCGAACTGCTAGGGCAATATCTTCATCCATCTTGTGATTCCGAGAGTCAAATCAGTCATTACGGGATAAAATGAGCTGAACAATATAGGCAATTGGCACGACGAATCATGGCTTGAACATTAAAGTAGATAGAAAATCTGCAGGAGATCCTTACCAAATTGTATAGATTTACTCTTTTTAACAAAGGCCATATCTTCCGAGTAGCTAACCCGCTGTATCGAGAGTATGACTTCATGGTCAGAGAAGTAAAATAATATTAATTTTAGTGACAGGCGGCATAATTGCATATACTATTTAGAAGATCGAGTGTCAATCCATTAGTGAACGATACCACCATCCGTGGGAGTCAATCGGCTAAGTCAATATCTTCACATTACATCCAATTCAGAGAGTCCAATCAATCATTTCGGTAGGAAATCAGCAATAGAGAGTTAGCAATAGACACGTTAATTCACGGTCTGAATATTAAAGAAGTGCGTCGAACCGTTTTAGAGGATTTCCAATTGGTAAGAAGACAAAACACTTTACTGAAGGTGTTAACATCCGCGAACCTCATCCGCTTCATCGAGGGTATAGCTTCATGATTATAGAATGAAATTAGTATTCATTTCAGTGGTGGGCAACTTAAATTCATGTATGAATTAGAAGATCGATGTTTAATGAGTTGGAGAACATTGCCACCATTACTGATACCCGAACGTCTATGTGTGTAGCTTCACCTATCCTGAAAATCCTAGAGTCAAACCAGTCATCCTGGAGTAAATCTGCTAATCAGTGTTGGCAATAGACATCTTTGTTCTCGGTTTGAATGACAAAGTAGATCGTCAAGATGGATTCTTAGACCGTTCTGGACCGTTACCAACTTCTCTCATATTGGAACAGTTACGTCAATAGCTTTACATATCCAGTGCTTCCGAGTGTCGTACCGGGTATTCCTGGATTACATCCGCTGAACAGTATTGGTAATTGGCACCATAATACTTGGTTTGAATATTAAAGCGCAACGTCAAACCATTGTAGAACGTAAGTTATTGGTTTAGAGTCAAACATTTTTCTGATATCCCTCCCTTAGGAGAGGCTAAATGGTCGCATCGGGAGTATAACATTCTGATCAGAGACAGATATCGGTAGTCATTTCAGTGACGGGCACCTTAGCTTCATGTGTGAGTTAGAAGTTCGGTGGTCAATCCGTTCGAGAACGTTACCACCTTTTTCGAGTGTCGAACGGATAAGACAATAGCTCCACCTATCCCGCGATTCTGAAAGTCAAACCTGGTAATCCGAATGTAAATCTGCTGAGGGGTATTGGCATTTGACACCTTAATTCACGGTTGAATATAGAAGCAGACCGTGAAACCGTTTAAGGGCGTTACCAATTGGTATAAAGTCATATGTTTTGAAGGAGATCCTCACTTCCGCGAAGTTCACCCCCTCCATCGAGAGTAAAACATCGCGATCATTGATAGAAATTGGTAGTCACTCCAGATACGGGCACTTTAACTTCATGTATGAGTTATAGGTTCGACTGTCAAACCGTTCGAAAACGTTACCACCATGTTGGAGAGTCGAACGGCGAAGTTAATTGTTACACCGGCCCTGTGATTCAGAGAGTCAAGCCAGGTACTCCGGAGCAAATGTCCCGTTCATTATTGGCGATCGATACCTCAATTCACGATATGAATATTAAAGTACATAGTCAAATCGTTGTGGAATGATACCTATTGCTATAGAGTCAAACATCTTACCGAAAATCGTACATTCGGAGATGGTAACCTGCTACATCGAGAGCGTAACTTCCTGTTCAGAGGAGGAAATTCATTCTGATTTTAGTGGAGCGTATCTTAATTTCATGTAGGAATTAAAAGATCGAAAGTCGAACCGATAAAAAAATATACCACCTTCCTTGGGGGTGCCAAGGCTAAGTCAATAACATCATCACTCCGGTAATAGAAAGTGTCAAAGCATGTATTCCGGTAATGAATCCGCTGAACAGTATTGACATTAGACAACATATTTCGCGGTACAAATATTAAAATACAAAGTCTATCCGTTTGAAAACATAACCAATTAGTATATCGTCACACTCTTCATCGCATACCTTACTATCCGAGAACCCATGGCGCAGTACCATGGGTATAATTTCGTGTTTAGAGAAACAAATGGGCATGCATTTTAGTGACGGTCACCTTAATTTCACGAATGAATATTCAATATCGAGGGTCAAATCGTTTGTGAACGTGACCACCGTGATTGGGTTTCGTAAGGCTATGTCAGTATCCTCTCCTTTTCTGTGATTCCGAATGCCAAACTGTATTCCGGGAATTAATCCTCTGATGTGAATTGACACTAGACATCCTAATTAACGGTAAGAATCTTAATGTGGAGCGTCAAACCGTTTGAGAATGTTACTTTTTGGTATGGACCAAACATTCTACCAACGGTCGTACCTTTCGAGAACATAACCCGCTGTATCGAGAGTACAACTTCGTGTATAGGGAAGAATGTTACATTACATTTTAGTGACGAGCACCTTTATTTTGTGTACGAATTTGGAGATCGGGGGAATACCGCTATCACCTTCTTTGAGACACAAATGGCTAAGTCAATGGCTCCGCGTACTGCACGATTCCAAGAATCAAACCATGTATTCCGAGAGTAAATCCGCTGAGCAATATTGGCAATAGGCACCTTAATTCACGGCATGATTATTAACGTAAATCGTCAAAACCGTTGCAGAATGCTACGTATTTGTGTAAAGTCATTCTTTTTCCGAATACTTTACCATCCGAGAACCTATCTCGCTGCAGTGAGTGTCTTGCTTATTGTTCACGGAAGGAAATTAGTATACATGTTAGCAGACGGTCACTACATTTCCATACATAAATATAGCAATATCGAGTGTCAAACCGATGAAAAACGATACCACCTTCTTTGGGAGTCAAACGGTTATGTCAATAGCTGCATCTATCCTGCAATTTTAAGAGTCAAACCATGCACTCCGGCACTAAATACGCTGAACAGTTTTGGCAAATGATAGTTGACTTCGCGGTATGAATAATAAATTATAATGTCAAACCGTTGGAGAACATTTCGTTCAGATATAGAGCCATACCGCTTAACAAAGACCTTAACTTGTGAGAAGCTAATGCACAGCAGTGGGTGTAAAATGGACTGACGGGAACCATATTTTCATGTATAAATAGCATAACAGCTAGTCAATCCGTTGGAAAACGACACAACCTTCTTTGTGAGTCGAAGGATAGGTCAATAGCTTCATCTATCCTGTGATTCCTTCAGTCAAACCATGTATTCCGGGAGTAAATACGCTGAACAATTTTGGCAATAGACTCCTCAATTCACGGTATGAATAACAAAGTAGAGAGTCAGACCGTTATAGAACGTTACGTACAGTTATAGAGTCATACTCTTTAACGAAGGCCTTAACTTCCATGAATCTAACTCGCTGTATTAAGAGCATAGCTTCGTGTTCAGAGAAGCATTATTGTATGTATTTTAGTGACGGACCCCATAATTCCATGTAAGAATGAGAGGATCGATTGTCATGCCTTTCGAGAATGTTAGCACCCTCTTTGAGAGCCGAACGTCTATATCAGTAGCTTAATCTCTCTTATGAGTCTAAAAGTCAAACTAGATATTCCGGGATTAAATGCTCCGTACAGTACTGACAATGGACACCTAACTTCCTGGTTTGAATTCAAAATAGAGCGTCAAAACGTTTGAGAGCGTTAGGAATTGACATAAAGTCGAACGTTTTAGTCAAAATCATACCCTCCGTAAGCCTAACCCGCTGCATCGATATTATATCACCGTGTTCTGAGGAACAAAATAATGTACATTTTAGTGGCAAGAAGCTTAATTTCATGTTTGAATTAGAAGATCGCGGGTCAAACAGTTCTATATCGTTACCACCTTCATTGAAATCCAAACGGTTAAGTTAATAGCTTCACGTATCCTATGATCCCGATAGTCAAACCAGATATTCCGGGAGTAAATCCGCTGAAAGTTATTGGCAATGGACGCATTAAATCAGGGTATAAATATTGAAGTACAGTGTCAATCCGTTGTCCAGCGTAAACAATTTGTTTAAAGGCATACTTTATAACGACGGCCATATCTTTCGAGAAGCCTAACCAGCTATATCGAGAATATAAAATCGTGTTCAGGGGCACAAATTAGTGTACATTTTACTGGTGGGCACCTTAACGTCATTTGTGAGTCAGAAGGTCGAGGGTCAATCCATTCGAGAACGATACCACCATTTTTGAGACACGAACGGCTAAGTCAATAGATTCACAAATCGTGTGACTTCAAATGTTAAACCAGATACTCCCGGAGAAAATGTGCTGTGCAGTATTGGCAATAGATACATTATTTTGCGGAGTGAATATTAAAATAGAGCGTAACACCGTGTGAAAACGTTACTAATTGCTATAAATTCAACCGTTTAAACGAATGGCATGCCGTCCAAGAACCAACCTGCCGTATCGAGAGTATAGCGACGTGCTTAGGGAAACATATTAGTATACTATTTAGTGTCGTCACCTTGAATTCGTGTACCAAGTAGGAGACCGAGGGTCAATCCGATCAAAAACATTGCCACGTCCTGTGGGAGTCAATCGGCTAAGTCAATAGCTTCACCTATACTGTCATTCTGAAAGTCAAGCCAGGTATTACGGGAATAAACCCGCTAAACAGAATTGGCAATCGACACAGTAGTTCGCTGTATGAATGTTAAAGTAGATACTCAAACCGTCGGCGAACATTACCAATTCGTATTAAGCTAATCATTTTACCGAGTACATTACATTTCGCGAAAATAACCGGCTGTAGCGTGTGTCATGCTTAACATTAACGGAAAGAAATTAGTATACATTATGGCAGAAGCACATCTTAATTTCAAATCTGCATTAGATGATCGGGGGTCAAACTGCACGTGAAAGCTACCACCCTCTCCGCGTGTCGAACGGGTAAGTCAATAATTTCGCGTATCCTGCGATTCCCAGAATCAAGCCACGTGTTCCAGGAATAAATTCATTGAAGAGCATTGGCAATTGATCACCTTGTTTCCCGCTTTGAATATTATAGTGGAGAGTTAATCCAATGGAGGACATAACCAATTGCTATAAAGTTATACTTTTTACCGAATACCTTACCTTCCCTGAACCTAACACGCGTGTATCATGCTTAGTGCTGACGGAAACAGGTTAGTAGACATTCTTGCAGTCGGACAGCATTTTCTCACGTAGAAATATCAAAATCGAGAGTCAAACCGTTGGAGAACGACTCAACCTGCTGTGAAAGTAGCACATCTAAGTCAAAAGCTTCATATATCCTGTGATTGCGAGAGCCAGACCAGCTGTTCCTGGAGTCAAATCGCTGATCAGTATTGGCAATTGACACCTTAGTTCACGGATCGAATATTAAGGTAGAGCGTCAAACGGTTGTAGAACGTCACCTATTCGTATAGAATCAATCTTCATACCGAAGGCAGTATCGCCCGAGTATATCTACACTGTGTAGGGTGAGCCGAGCTTAGTGTTCATAGAAGCATATACGTGGATATTTTAAGGACGGGCATCCTGATTTCATATATGATTTAGATGATCGACTTTCGAACAGTTCGAGATCGTTACCACCTTCTTTGTGATTCGGAAGGATTAGTCAATAGCTTCACCCATCCTGCGATTCCGACCGTCAAACCAGGTATTCCGGGAGAAAATCCTCTGAACAGCATTGGAAATGGGCACCTTCATTCACGGTTTGAATATTAATGTAGAAGGACAATCCGTCGAAGAACAATACCAATTGGCATAGAGTCATTCGTTTTACAGAAAACATTACCTTCCTTGAATCTAACCCGCTGATGCGAGAGTTATGTTTAGTACTCACAGAAACAAGTCCGTAGACATTACAGCAGCGGCACGCCTAATTTTGTTATACGAATTAGAAAATCGAGTGTCAAACTGATCGGGATTGCTCCCACCTACCTTGGCGTCGAACGGCTAACTCAATAGCTTTACATATCCTGTGATTCCAATAGTGAAATCGGGAATTCCGGGAGTCAATCCGGTGTACCGTATTGGCAATAGAGACCTTAATTCACGGTTCGAATATTAACGCAGAGCCTGAAAGAGTTTATGATCGTTAAGAATTGGATTAAAGTCAAACGTAATACCAAAGGCCTTATCTTCCGCGAACATCACCCGTTTCATGGAGAGTATTATTTCGTGCTCAAGAGTTCAAATTTGTATACATTTTAGTGAGGGCACCTTAATTTCATGTATGAATATGTTGATCGAGTGTCAAACCGTTGGAGAACATTTCCATCTTTCTTGAGAGTCGCGCGTCTAATTGAGTACCTTCAACTATCCTGTTCTTCTGAAAGAAAATCCTACTATTCCAAGAGTCAATCTGCTGTACGCTGTTGGCAACGGACACCTTCGTTCACGGTTTGAACATTAAAGCAGGCCGTTAAGCCATTGTACAATATTACCTATTGGTGCATGGTCAAAGTTCTTTCTGAGTGCCTTGACCTCCGAAAAACTAAACCGCAGTATCGTGAGTATAACACGGTGTTCAGGCGGACGAATTAGTGTATATTTTAGCGACGGGGACCAAAAATTTATGTTTGCATCAGAAGCTCGAGCGTCAAACCGTTGGAGAACGTAACCACCTATTGCGAGAGACGAACGGCTAAGTCTATATCTTCACCTGTCCTGTGATTCCGAGGATCAAACCAGGTATTCTGGGAGAATAGCCGCTGAGCTGGATTGACATTAGATACCATAACTCACGGCTTAAATGTTAAATTAGAGCGTCAACAATTTTGAGATCGTTATCAATTGGTATAAAGTCAAACGTTTTATTGAAGTCCTTACCGTCCGAATTTCTAATCCGCTGTATCTATAGTATTACTTCGTGTTCAGAGGAACTTATTACTATACATAGTAGAGGCGGATAGCTGTATTCAATGTGTGAATTAGAGGATGGAGTTTCTAGCCGTTCAAGGACGACACCATCTTATTTGCGAGACGCACAGGAAAGACTCTATCTCCACCTATCTTCTGATTCCTGGAGTCAAACTGGGTATACCGGGCCTAAATGCGCCGGACAGTATTGGCAATAGACACCTTTATTCATGGTATGAATGTTGATGTACTGAGTCAAATGATTGGAGAACAATACCAAATGTTATGAATTCAAACTTCCTCCCGGATACCATGCACCAATCCCGCTGCAGCGAGTGTCATGCTTGGTGCACACAGAAACAAATTGGTTGACATATTCGCTGGCGGACACCTTATTTTCATGAAGGAGAAAATAATGCAGTGCCAAACCGTTCGAGAAGGTTGCCACCATCTTCGGAATTCGAACTAATAAGGCAACAGCTTCGTATATCCTGTGATTCCGAGAGTCAAACCAGGTACTCCAGGAGTAAATTCCCTGGAGAGTATTCGCAATATACACCGTAATACTGGCTATGAACGTTAAATCTGATTGTCACACTGTTGTTGGACTATAGCGTTTGCTATAGAATCAAACTATCTACCGAATGCATTATCATCCGAGAAGCTGACTGGCTGTATCGAGATTATAACGTCGTGTTGAGAGAATCAAATTAGTATAAATTTTAGTAAGAGCACGTTAATTTCATAAGTGAATTCGAAGGTCGAGTGTCAAACCGTTCGAGAACGTTGCCACCTTCTGAGTGTCGGACGGTTAAGTCTATTGCTTCACCTACCCTGTGATCCCGAGAGAAAAGCCAGGTACTCCAGGAGTAAGTGCGCTGAACTGTATTGGCAAAAGGCATCTTAATTCTCGTTTTGAATAATAAATATAGAGCGTCAAACCGTATGAGAGCATAGCCAATTGGTATAAACTCAAAGAATTTACGGAAGGTCTTACGATCGGAGAAACAAACAGGCCGTTTCGAGAATGTAACTTCGTGTACAGAGAATGAAATTAGTCTTTCTCTGAGTGACGGGCATGTCAACTACATGTATGAATTAAAAGATCGAGGGTATAACGTTTCGAGAACAATACCACATTCTTTGAGATTCGAACGGCTCTTTCGATAGCTTCACCTATCCTATGGTTCGGAGAATCAAACCAGGTACACCGGGGGAAAGTCCACTGAAGAGTTTTGGCAATGGGAATCTTAGTTCGCGGTGTGAATATTAAAGTGGAGAGTCAAACCGCTGATGAAAATTACCAATTCGTAATACGGTAATTCTTTTTACCGAATGCCCTTCCTTCCTAGAACCTAACACGCAGTATAGAGTATCATGCTTAGTGCTCACGGAAACAAATTAGTAGACTTTTTAGCAGATGCACAGCATTTTCACGAGTGTATAGCAAAGTCGGGAGTCAAACCGATTCAGAAAGATACCAATTGGTATAAAGTCAAACATTTTACCGGAGACCTTACCTTCCACGAACCTCAGATGCTTCATCGATAGTATTACTTCGTGTTCAGGGGAACAAATTAATACTCATTTCAGTGATGGGCACCTTAATTTCATGTATAAATTACAATGTCGATGGTCACAGCGTTTGAGAACATTACAACCCTCTTTGAGAACCGAACGGCAAGGTCTATATCTTCGCCTATACTGTGATTCCTAAATCAAATAAGTCAGTACGGGGGGAAATCCCCTGAGCAATATAGGCAATTGGCACAATGAATCGCGGTTTGAACATTAAAGTAGAAAGACAAGCTGTAGGACATGGTTACCAAATTGCATAGAGTCACTCTTTTCACAGACGGCCTTACCTTCCGAGAGCATAAGCCGCTGCATCGAGAGTATAACTTCGTGTTTAGAGAAGCACACTAGAATTCATCTTTGTGACAACACCTTAAGCTCATGTATGAATAAGAAGATCGAGGGTGAAACAGTGCTAGACCGTAACCACCATATTTGAGCAGCGTGCGGCTAAGACTATAGCTTCTCCCATCCTGTGATTCCGAAGGGAAAAGCTGGTATTCAAGAAGCAAATCCCCTGAAGAGTATTGGAATTGGACACCCCAATTCAGGGTATGAATATTAAAGTGCAGTATCAAACCATTGGTGAGTGATACTTATTGGTATAGATTCAAACTTTTACCGAAGGCCTTATCATCCGAGAAGATAACAGCTGCATCGAGAGTATAACTTCGCGCTCAGGGAAGAAAATTCATATACACTTTATTTACAGGCACCTTCATTTCAAGTACGGTTTAGGAGATCGAGCGTCAATCCGTTTGAGAACGATACCACCCTCTTTGAAATTCGAACGGCCATGTCTATAGATCTGCTTATCCCGTGATTCCGTCAGGCGAACCGGCATATCGCGTGTAAGTCGGCGGTAACGTATTGGTGTTAGTCACCCTATTTCACGGTATAGGTATCAAACTACAAAGTCAAACATTTGCAGAACGTTACATATTTGTCTAGAGACAAATTTCTTACAAATGGATTTACTTTCCGAGAAGCTAACACGCTGTATCGAGATTATATCTTCGTGTTCAGTGTCGCAAATTAGTATTCAATTCAGTGACGGGTACCTTTTCTTCATGCACGAATTAGAAGATCGGGCGACAAACAATTCGGGAACATTTCCACCCTCCTTGAGATACGAACGGCTATGTCAATAGCACCACCTATCCTGTAATTCCGAAAGTCAAACCAGGATTTTCTGGAGCGAATCCGCTGAACAGTATGGGCAGCGGTCGCCTTAATTGACGATTTGGATGATGAAGTGGATCGCCAGACCGTTTGAGAACATTACAAGTTGTATAAAGATAAACTATGTACCGATGGCCTTACCATCCGAGAAGCCTATCCCGCTGTATCAAGAATATAAACTCGTATTCCGAGATACAAATTGGTATCCAATTTAGGGTCGGGCACCTTTATTTCATGTACGACTAGGAAGATCGATGGTTATGCGGTTTTAGAGTGTTACCAACTTTTATGACAGTAGCACAGCTCAGTCTGTAGGTTCGTATATATTGTGATTCCGAATGTCAAACGAGATATTCCGGGAGTAAATGCGCTTTACATTATTAGCAATAGATCCTTTAAATCGCGGAGTGAATGTTGTGCATCAGACAGTGTGAAAAAGTTACTGGTTGTTATGAAGTCACACGAGTGCCGAATGCCTTACACATCGAAAGCCTACCCCGCTGTATCAAGAGCATAATGTCATTAACAGAGAAACAAATTAGTATACATTTTAATGACGACCACCATAATTTCAGGTATGCATTAGAAGATCGAGTGTCAAACCGTTCCAGAATGTTTCCAACTTCTTTGAGAGTAGAACGGCTAAGTCAATAGCGTTACCTACCATGTGATACCGAGAGACCAACCAAGCATTCCGTTACTAAACCAGCAGTGCAGTATTGGTAATGGTTGCCTTAATTCGCCGTATTAATGTTAAGGTACTGAGACAAACCGTTGTACGAGGCTACCAACTGTTATCAGATCAAACTTTTTACCGAAGGCCTTACCTTCCGAGAACATAACCCGGTCTATCGAAAGTTGAACTTAGTGTTCAAAGAAGCAAATTGGAATACACTTTAGTGACATGTACCTGAATTCCAGGAATGAATAAGAAGGTCGAGTGTTACACTGTTCGAAAACATTACCTACTTCATTGAGAGTCGCATAGCTAAGGCGATAGCTTCAGCTATTCTGTGATTCCGAGAGTCGAACCAGTCGTTACGGGAGTAAATCCACTGAATTATATAGGCACTTGACGACATTCTTCACGGTATGAACATATAAGTAGAAAGTCGAACTGTCGGGGATCAATACCAATTGGTATCGAGTCACTCTTTTCACCGAAGACATTACCTTCCGAGATCATAACTCGCTGTATCCAGAGTATAACTTCGTGTTTCGGTTAACACGTTAGTATACATTTTAGTGACGGCACATTAAATTCCTGTATGAATTAGAATCTGGGCGATGAAACAGATCGAAAACGTTTCCACCTTTTGTGAGTGACGAATGGCTAAGTCCATCGCTTCACCTATCATATGGTTCGGAGAAACAAACCAGGTATTCCGGGGGAACGTCCACTGCAGAGTTTTGGCAATAGACATATCATTTCGCGGTGTGAATGTTACACTAAAGCGTCAAACCGTTTGAGAACGAAACCATTTGCTATAAAGTTAAACGCTATACCGGAAATCCCAGCCTTCAACATCCTGTATAGCCGTGTTGAGGGTATATCTACGTGTTCAGAGTAACAAATTAGTATACATTTAAGCAGACAGACTCTTAGTTTTCAGTCAAGACTATCAAACTCGAGACTCAAACTTGATGGAGAATCTAACCACCTTTTTTGAGTACCGAACGGATAAGGCAATAGCTTCACCTGCCCTGTGATTCCGAGAGTCACCCAATGTATTCCCGTAGTAAATACCCTGTACAGTATTGGCCGTAGACGCCTTATTTCACGGTACACATATTATAGTGTAGAGACATACCTTTGTACATTGATATTCATTGGTATAGAGGCAAACTTCTTACCGAAAGCATTACCGTACTAGAACCTAACCCGCTGTACCTATAATACAACTTCGTATCCAGAGAAGTAATCTGGGATACATTAATGTGACTGGCATCTTAATTTCATGTATGAAAAAGAGGACCGAGTGTAAATCCGCTCGAGAACGGTTCCACCTTCTTTGAGAGTCGAACGGCTTAGTCAAAAGCATCACCCAATCTATGATTGCGAGAGTGATGCCATGTACTCCAGGAGTAGTAAGTCCGCTGAACACAATTGGCAATAGACACTTTCATTCGCGGTCTGAATATCACAGATCAATGTCATTCCGTCGGAGAACCTGATTCAAATGTTACAGAGTCATTCTTTTTACCGAATACACTCCCTTCCTGGAACCTAACCCGGTGCAGCGAATGTCTTGCTTAGTGCTCACGGAACTAAAGTAGTACAAATGTTAAAAGGCGGACAGTTTAATTTCGTGTATCAGTAGGAAGATCGAGGGTCAAACCACCCGAGAACGTTACCTCCTTCGGTGAGAGATTAACGGCTAAGTAATAGCTAGGCCTATCCTGTGATACGGAGCGTCTATTCAGGTATTGCTGGAATAAATCTGCTGAACAAAATTGTCAATAGACGCATTTACACAGGGTATGAATATTAATTGAGGGAGTCAATGTATTGCCGGACATTAACCAACGGCACAGAGTCAAACTTTATACCGAAGGACTTACCATCCGAGAACATACACGTGGCATGGAAAATATCCTCGTGAACAGAGAAACAAATTAGAATACATTTTAGTGACGGTATCCTTAATTTCATATATGAATTTGAAGATAGACGGCCAATCCTTTCGAGAATGTAACCACCTTCTTTGAGAGTCGAGCCGATTAGGCAGTATCTACAACTATCTTGTGATTCTGAGAGTGAAACATGTTAATCCCGGAGTAAATGCATTATACAATATTAGCAACAGACACCTTATCTCACGGTTAAAATAACAAATTACAGAGTCAATCCTTCGCAGGACGCTACCTAATTGTATACTTCTTCTCTCTATACTTCATACTTCCTACCGAAAACATAATCAGATGTGGCAAGTGTCTTGCTTGGGGTACTCGGAAAAACATTAATAGACACTTCAGCAGACGCACACCTTATTTCCATATATGAAAGCAAAGTCGAAAGTCATACCGTTCGAAAACTGTATTACACTTCTTGAGAATTCCACAGCTACGTCAGTAGCATCACGTATCCTGTGATTCCGAAATTCAAACCAGGTTTTCCGGGCTAAAATGCACTGAATAGTATTTGCAAATGACACTTTCGTTCACTATATGAATAATAAAGTACAATGTCAAACCGATGTAGAACGTTACACGTTGATACGAAGAAATCCCTTTTAGCGTAGGCCTTGCCTTCAGAGAAGCTACCCCGCTCTATCTATAGTATAACGTCGTGTTTAAGGAAACACATTGCAAATATACTTTATTGACGGGCACCTTAATTTCGGGTACGAATCGCAAAATCGGGGTTCAAACGGTCGAAGATCGTTACCACATTCTTTAAACGTCGAACGGCTATGTCCATAGCCACACCTATCATACAATTCCGGGAGCGCAACTAGGTAATCCGGGAATAAATCCCCTGATCAGTATTGGCAATAGACACCTTAATTCATGGTATGAATATTATTGCACAAAACCAAACCGTTGTACAACCTTACTTATTGCTATACAGTCAAGCATTTCAGAGAAGCCCTTGCCTTTGAGAAGCTAACCCGCAATATTTTGAGTATTACTTCGTATTCAGAGAAACATATTAGAATACATCCTAGTGGCGCGCGCCTAACCTTCATGTATGATTTAGAAGATCTATGTTTATAGCGTTGCGTGAATGTTACCACACTCTTTGTGAGTCGAACGGATGTGTCCATAGCTCCACCTATCCTGCGAATCCGAGAGTCAAACCAGGTATATCAGTAGTAAATCGGCTGAACCGTAATGGCAATGGACATTGTAATTTACAGTTTGAATATTAAAGTAGATTGTCGATCCGTTTGGGTACGTTACCAATTGCTATAACGGCATACACCTTACCGGATACCATAGTTTCTGTGAATATAACCCACTGTATCGTAGATATAGCTGCGTGATCAGAGGATCAAATTAGTATACAGTCCAGAGACAGGCACCATAATTTCGTGAATGAATTAGAAGATTGTGGGTCAAACCATTCCAGAGCTTTACCACATTCGCTGAGAGTCGAACGGCAAAGACAATAGCTACTGCCATCCTCTGATTCTGAGAGTCAAACCAAGTATTGCGGTAGTAAATCCGTTTAACAGTATTGGCAATGGACACCGTAATTCTCGGTTTGAATATTAAAATAGAAGGTCAAACTGTTTGAGAACGTTACCGCCCTCTTGGAGAATAGAAAGGATATGTCAAAAATCTTCACCTGTTCAGTGATTCGGATAGTCAAACTAGGTAATCCTGGGGTAAATCTGCTGAACAGTATTGGCATTAGACACTATAATTCAGGGTTTGAATATTAAAATTGTGCGTCCAACCGTTTGAGAGCGATATCAATTGGTATAAAGTCAAACGTTTTACCAAAGTGTTGAACATCCGCGTACATCACCCGCACCATCGAGAGTATAGCCTCGGGGTCATAGAAAGAAGTTAGTATTCATTTCAGTGACGGGCACCTTAACTTCTTGTATGAATTAGAAGATCGATGTTCAAACCGTCCGAGAACGTTACCACCTCCTTTGCGAGTGGCACAGCTAAGTCAACAGCTTCACCTGTCCTGTGGTTCTGAGAGTCATCTCAGTCAATACGGGAGTAAATCCGCTGAGCAGTATTTGCAATGGACACACTATTTCACAGTCAGATTATTAACGTATAGTGCCAAACCGTTCCAGAGCGTTACGTATTCGTATAAAGTGATTCTTTTTACCGAATACTTTACGGGGACGGTCGGATAAGAAAGTAGCTTGACATATCCTGCTATTCCGAGAATGAAACCAGTTATTCTGGGAGGAAATGCCCTGTACATGTTTGGCAATGGAGAGCTTAAGTCAGGGTTTGAATATTAAAGTAGAGCGGCCATCCGTATTAGAAAGCTACAAATTGATATAAAGTCAAACGCTTTATTGGAGATCTTATACTCCGAAAGCCTAACGCGTAGTCCCGACAGTACATCATGGCGTTCAGAGAAACAAATTAGTATACATATTAGCGAGGGGCACCTTAATTTCATGTATGCTTAAGAAGATCGATTCTCAAACCGATCTCGACCGTTACCAACTTCTCTCATATTGGAACAGTTACATCAATAGCTTTACATATCCAGTGCTTGCGAGTGTCGTATCCGGTATACCTGGATTACATCCGCTGATCAATATTCGTAATTGGCATCATAATTCATGGTTTGAATATTAAAGCGGAACGTCAGGCCATTGTAGAACATTAGTTATTGGTACAGATTCAAACATTTTGCTGATACCCCACGCTTTGGAGAAGCTAACTGATCGTATTGGGAGTAAAACATCGTGATCAGTGAAAGAAATTGGTAGTCATTCCAGTTACGGGCACTTTAACTTCATGTATGAATTAGAGGTTCGACTGTCAAACCATTCGAAAACGTTACCACCATGATGGAGTGTTGTACAGCGAAGTTAATTGCTACACCGGCCCTGTGATTCAGAGAGTCAAGCCAGGTACACCGGGAGCAAATGTCCCGTACATTATTGGCGATAGACACCTCAATTCACGATATGAATATTAAAGTATATAGTCAAATCGTTGTTGAATGTTACCTAATGCTATACAGTCAAACATCTTGTCGAAAGCCGTACATTCGGAGAAGGTAACCTGCTATATCGTGAGTGTAACTTCCTGTTCAGAGAAGCAAATTAATTTAGATTTTAGTGAAGCGTATCTTAACTCCATGTAGGAATTAAAAGGTCGAAAGTCGAACCGTTAAAAAACGATACCACCATCCTTGGAAGTGGCAAGGCTAAGTCAATAGCTTCGTCTTTCCGGTAATGGAAAGAGTCAAAGCATGTATTCCGGAAGGAAGTCCGCTGTTGAGTATTGACATAAGACAACATATTTCCCGGTATAAATATTAAAGTACAATGTCTATCCGTTTGAGAACATTTCCGATTGGTATAACGTCACGCTCATCATCGCATACATTACCATCCGAGAACACAAGGCGCAGTACCATGGGTATAATTTCGTGTTTATAGAAACAAATAAGCAAACATTTTAGTGACTGTCACCCTAATTTCAAGAACGAATATGGAATATCGAGGGTCAAATCGTTCGTGAACGTGACCACCGTCTTTGAGATTGGTAAGGCTATGTCAGTGTCCTCTCCTTTTCTGTGATTCCGAGTGCCAAACCAGGCATTCCGGGAGTAAATCCGCTGATGTGCATTGACAATAGACATCCCAATTAACGGTAAGACTCTTATAGTGGAGCGTCAAAGCGTTTGAGAATGTTTCTTTTTGGTATAGACCAAACATTCTACCGACGGTCGCACCTTTCGAGAACAAAACCCGCTGAATCGAGAGTATAACTTCGTGTGTAGGAAAGAAAGTTAGTTTGCATTTTAGTGACGAGCACCTTTATTTTGTGTATGTATTAGGAGATCGGGGGCATACCGCTGCCACCTTCTTTGAGAAACGAATGTCTAAGTCAATGGCTTCGCCTACTACAAGATTCCCAGAATCAAATCATGTATTCCGAAAGTAAATCCGCTGAGCAGTACTGGTAAAAAGCACCTTAATTAACGGCTTGATTATTAACGTAAAACGTCAAAACCGTTGCAGAATGCTACGTATTCCTATAAAGTCATTCTTTTCCCGAATATCTTGCATTCCGAGAACCTAACTCGCTGCAGTGAGTGCCTTGCTTAATATTCACGGAAAGAGATTAGTAGACATGTTAGCAGACGGGCACCACATTTCCATACTTAAAAAGCAATATCGAGTGTCAAACCGGTGGAAAACGATACCAACTACTTTGGGTGTCAAACGGCTATGTCAATAGCTGCATCTATCCTGTAATTTTAAGAGTCAAACCATGCGCTCCGGCACTAAACACGCTGAACAGTTTTGGCAGAGGAAACTTGACTTTGCGGTATGAATAATAAACTAGAATGTCAAACCGTTGTGGAACGATACGTACAGCTATAGAGTCGTACCTCTTAACGAAGACCTTAAATTCTGAGAAGCTAACGCTCCGCAGTGTGTGTGTTCCGTCTATAAACGGAAACAATTTAGTATACAATGGAGTGCCGGGCACCATATTTTCATGTGCGAATAGAGTAATGGGGAGTCAAACCGTTCGAGAACGTTTCCACCTTTTCTGCCAATCTAACAGCTTAGTTATTAGCTTCACCTGTCCTGAGATCCAAAGAGTCAAACCAGGTAATCCGCGTCTAAACCCGCTGTGCAGTATTGGCAGTAGACACGCAATTTCACGGTATATGTATTGAAGTGCAGAGTCAATGCGCTATAGAACGTTACCTGTTGCTGTATAGTTAGTCATTTTACCGAAGGCCTTAGTATCCGAGAAGCTAACCCGCACTATCGAGGGTGTAACTTCGTGTTCAGAGACGCAAACTAGTATACATTTTGGTGTATGGAGCCATAATTTCAACTATGGATTAGAAGATCCAGCGTCCAACCTTTCGACAACGTTACCACCTCCCTTGAGAATCGTACAGCTACGTGGCTTCTCATATCTTATGATACCGAGAGGCAAGCCAGTTATTCCGGGTGGAAATGCCCTGTACAGTGTTGGCAATGGACATCTTAAGCCAGGGTTTGAATATTAAAGCGGAACGTCAAACCATTGTAGAACTTTAGTTATTGGTATAGAGTCAAACATTTTGCTTATAGCCCTCCCTTAGGAGAAGCTAACTCGTCGTATAGAGAGTATATCTCCGTGATCAGAGAAACAAATTGGTAGCCATTTCAGTGACGGGCGCCTTAGCTTTATGTGTGAATTAGAAGTTCGATGGTCAAATCGTTCGAGAACGTGACCACCATGTTGGAGAGTCGAACGGCGAAGGTAATTGTTACCCCGGCCCTGCGATTCCGAGAGTCAAACAAGGTCCTCCGGGGATAAATCGAATGAATAGCATTGGCAATCCACTCCATAGTTTACGGTTTGAATATTAACGTATATCGCAAATCGTTTCAGAATGATACCAATTCCCATAGAGTCAAACGTTTTACAGGAGGCCTTACCTTCCGAGGACCTGACCCCCCTGCATCAAGAGTTTAACTTCGTGTTCAGTAAAAGAAATTGGTACTTATTTCAGTGATGTGAACCTCATCATCGTGTATGAGTTTGAAGACCGTGGGTCAAACCGTTGGAGAACGTTAACGCCTTCTGTGAGAAATGAATGGCTAAGTCAAAGACTTCACGTATCCTGTGATTCAGAGAGACAAATCTGGTATCTGAAAGTAGATCCGCTGGAAAGAATAGGGAATAGGCACCTTCATTCACGGTATGAGTATTAAAGCAGAGCGTCATCCCGTTGTAGATCACAACCCATTGGTGTAGAGACAAAACTTTTACAGGAAGCCTTACCTCCTGAGAAGCTAACCCGCCGTATCGAGAATATATCTTCGTGCTCATAGAATGCCATTAGTAAACATTATAGTGATGGGCAACATAAGTTCATCTATGAATTACTAGGTAAAGAGTCAAATCGTTCCAGAACAATACAATCTTCTTTGGAAGACGCACATATAAGTCAATAGCTACACCTATCCTGTGATACCGATAGTCAGTCCAGGTATGGCGGGAGTCAATCCGCTGTACAATATTGACATCATTCACCCTATTTCATGGTATAAATATTAATGTCTAGAGTCAAACCGTTGTCGTTCGCTACCCATTGCAATGTAGTCAATCATTTCACCGAAGACCTCACATTCCGCGAAGCTAACCCGCTCTATCGAGATTATATCTTCGTGTTCAGAGAAGCAAATTAGTATACATATATGTGACGGGCACGTTAATTTCATCTATGAATTAGAAGATGGAGTGTCAAACCGTTCGAGAGCGTCACCAGCATCTTCGATAGTACGACTGCGTCAGTGGCTTCAACTGCACTTGTGATTTCGTCAGTCGCGGCAGGTATTCCGCGAGAAAGACCGCTGAACAGCATTGGCAATAGACAACATATTTCACGGTGTGAATACTAATGTAGGGCGCCAATCCGTTTATGAACACTACCAATTTGTATAGCGTCATACACTTTATCGCATACCGTACCTTCCGTGTACATATCCCGCTTTATTGATGGTACAACTTCGTGTTCCGAGAAAGAAATTAGTAAATATCATAGTGACATGCACCTTAACTTGATGTATGAATTTGAAAATCGAGGGTTAAGCCGCTGGAGATCGTTGCCGCCGCCTGTGAGTGACGAATCCCCAAGTTAATAGCTTCACCCATCCTGTGAAAGGATTCACCCCAGAACCAAGTCAAGTATTCCTAGAGTAAACCCGCCGTTCGTCATTGACGATAGGCATCCGATTTCAGGATATAGATATTAAGGTACAGATTCAAACCGATGTAGAACGTTACGTATTGGAATACATATAGTCAAACTTATCACGGAGGTCTTACCTTCCGTGAGGATAACCCGCTGTATAGAGAGCATTACTTCGCGTTGACAAAACGAAATTAGTATGCATTTTAGTCATGGGCACCTTAATTTCATGTATGAATTAGAATATCGAGGGTCAAACCGTTCGTGAATATTACCACATTATGTAAGACACGAAGGGCTAAGTCAATAGCTTCACACATCCTGCGATTTCGAGTGTCAAGCCTGGTGTTCCGGGAGGAAATCCACTGAACGCATTGGTAATATACACCTTAATTCACGGTTTCAATATTAAAAGAGAGCATCAAACCAGTTGCGAACGTAACAAATTGTTATAAAGTCAAACGTTGTTCCGAAGGGCGTATCTTCCGCGAACCTCACCCGCACCATCCAGAGTATAACTTCGCGTTCTGAGGATCGAATTAGTAAACATTTTAGTGGCGGGGACCATAATGTCATACTGAATATGAAGATCGAGGATCAAACCGTTCTAGAACGCTGCTACATTCTGTGAGAGACGTAGAGCTAAGTCAATGGTTTTACGTATCCTCTGATTCCGAGAGTCAAACCAGGAATTGCGGGAGCGAATCCGCTGAACAATATGGGCAACAGTAGCCTTTGTTGACGGTTTGGATATTCAAGTGAAGCGCCAGACCGTATGAGAGCATTACAAATTGTATAAAGACAAACTTTGAACCGACGGCCTTACCTTCCGTGAACCCAACCCGCTGCAGCCATTGCCTTGCTTAGTTTTAATGAGATGACACTTAGTAGCCGTTTTAACAAACGGGCACGTTGTTTTCGTATATGAATTGGAGGACAGACAGTAAAACTGTGCGTGAACCTACTTCCAGAGTCGAACTACAAAATCAATAGCTACACGTATCCTGTGATTCCGCTGGTCATTCCAGATATTACGGGAGTCAACACCCATGGCAGTATTACCAGCGATCAGGTTAATTCATGGTATGATTATTAATGTAAAGTGTCACAACATTGTAGAACGTTATCTTTTGCTATACAGTCAATCTCTTCACCGAAGGCCTTACGATCCGAGAAGCTAACCCGCTGTATCGACATTTTATCTCCGTGTTTAGAGTAGCAAACTAGTATACATTATAGTGACGGGTACCTTAATTTCATGTATTAATTGGAGGATTAGACGTCAAACCGTTCGAGAACGTTACCTACCTTCTTTGTATGTCGCAAACCTAAGCCAATAGCTTCATCTGTCCTGTCATTCCGAGAGTCAGACCGGGTGTTCCAGGAGTAAATGCAGTAAACAGTATTGGCAAGAGACACCTCATCTCACGGTATGAATGTTACAGAGCACAGTCAAACCGTTGGTGAACGTATCAAATTGTTGGAGAGACAAATTTTTACCGAATACGTTATCCTCCGTGAACCTAACCCGCTGTAGCAAGTGACATGCTCCGTGTTCACGGAAACAATTGAGTAGTCCATTTAGGTGGCGGGCACTATAATTTTGTTTCCTAATAGGAGAATTAAGGACAGAACCGCTCGAGAACGTTTCCACCGTCTTCCAAAGCCGAACCGCTTAGTCACTAGCAGCACCTACTGCGTGATTCCGCGCGGGATGCCTCGTGTTCCAGGAGTAGGTCCGCTGAACAGAATTGGCAATGGATATCTGAATTCACAGCTTGTATATCAAAGTAGAGCGACAAACCGATTGAGAACGTTACTAATTGGAATAAGGTCATACTCTTTACCGGACCCCTCATCTTCCAAGAACCTAACCCGCTGTTGCGACAGTCATGCTTTGCGCATACAGAAACAAACTAGTAGACCTTATAGCAGACGCAAACCTTATTTTCATCCATGAATAGAATAATCGAGTGATAAACCGTTCGAGAACGAACCCCCCTCCTCTTAGAATCGAACGGCGAAGTTCATAGCTTCACCCAACCTGTGATTCGTAACTTCGGATTGAGAGAATCATACTAGTTCACTTCTCAGTCACGGGCACTCTTTTTCATGTAAAAATTAGAAGATCGAGGGCTAAACCGTTGCAGAACGGTACCACATTCTGTGGAGACTGGAACCGCTGAGTCAATAGCTTCACCTATCCTGTGATTCCGATAGTCAGACCGGGTGTTCCAGGAGAAAATCCGCAGAACAGTGTTGGCAATAGACACCTTTGTTCTCGGATTGAATATTAAAGTAGAGCGTCAAACTGTTTGAGAACGTTACCAATTCCTATAAAGTCAAACATTTCACCGAAGACCTTACTCTCTGAAAGCCTAACGCGCAGTACGGAGAGTATAACATGGTGATCTGAGGAAAACACTATTATACATTTTTGAGACGGGCACCATAATTGCAAGAATGAATTAGAAGATCGAGGTTCATACCGAGCGAGAACGATATCACCGTGTTTGAGGATAGAACGGCTAAATGATCACATTCACATATTTTATGATTTGGAGAGTCAAACAAGGAATTTCAGTAATAAATCCACTGCAGAGTATTGAAAAAATACACCTTGCACCATGGTAAATATATTAAACTGTTTCGAGAAACCGTTATACAACGTTACTCATTTGTATCGAGACAAATTTTTTGTCGAAGACCTTAGCTTTCGTGAACTTAACGCGCTGCATCGAGAGTATGTCTTCATGTCCGGAGAGACAAATTAGTACACATTTTCCTGACTGTCACATTAATTTCATGTATGAATTAGAAGGTAAATTGTGAAGCCGAGCAAACACGTTACCACCTTGCTTGAGAGCCGAATGGCTAAGTCTGAGCTTCACATACCCTGGGACTCTGAGAATGAAACCAGGTATTCCGGGAGAAAATCCGCTGTATAATATTAGCAATAGGCACACTAATTTACGTTATGAATATTAAAGCACAGAGTCAAGCCGTTCAAGAACCTTACCAATAGATATAGGGTCACTCTTCTTACCGAAGGCCTTACCATCCGAGAACATAACTCAGTGTTTCAAGAGTATAACTTCGAGTACAGATAATCAATGTAGTATATATTTTAGTGACCGGCACCATAATTACGTGTATTAATAAGAAGATAGTGCGATAAAGCGTTCGAGATCGTTATCACAAATTAGACAATCGAACAGCTAACTTAATAGCTTCACCTATCCTGTGATTCCGACAGTCAATTCAGGTATTCCGGGAGGAAAAGAGCCGAATAGTAGTCGCAAAGGACACATTAGTCCACGGTTTGAACATTCAAGTAGCGAAGCAAGCCATCGTGGAACAATACCAAATGTTATAAAGTCATAACTATCAACTTACTATAACTTACCTTTCGAGAACCTAACCCGCTGTAGCGAGAGTATTATTTCGTGTTCAGAGAACGACATTAGTATAGATTTTACTGATGGGCCCATTAATTTCATATATGAATTAGAGGATCGAGTTTCAAACCGCTCCAGAACGATACTACCTCATTATATAATCACACACCTATGTCAATAGCACCTGCCATCCTGTGATTAGAGTCAAACCAGGTATTCCAGGAGTAGTTCTCCTGTACAGTATTGGCAATAGACACTTGAATTCGCGGTGTGAATATGAAAGCACTGACTCAAACCGTTGAAAAACGTTACTAATTGCTATAACCTCATACTCCGCATCGCATACCTTACCTTCCGAAAACGTATCCCGTTGTATCGTAGGTATAACTTCGAGTTCAGGGTAACAAATTAGTGGACATTTCAGCAGCCGGACACCTTTATTTTATGAATGAATTAGTAGATCCAGGGTCAAACCTTTCAAGATCGTTACCACTTTCTTTCACTGTCGAACGGCTGAGTCAATAGCGTCACCTATGTTTGCGATTCCAATTGTCATGCCTGGTATTCCAGGAGTAAATGCGCTGAACAGTATTAGCAATAGAAACCTTTATTCACGGTATGAATACCATAGTATAGCGTGAAACCGTTTGAGAACGTTACCAGTTGTTACAAAGGCAAACGTTTTACCAATTACCTAAACTTCCGAGAACCTAACCCGCAGCAGCGAGTGTGTTGCTTAGTGCAATCGGAAACAAATTAGTATACACTGGAATGACGGGCATCTTAATATCAAGTATGAATAAGAAGATTGAGTATAGACCGTTCGAGAACGTTTCCATCTTCTTTTAGATTCGAAAGGCTGCGTCTGCAGCTTCTGCTGCCCTGTGACTCCGAGAGAGAAGCTTGGCATTCCAGGAGTCAAGAGAGATATTCCGGGTCTAAATGCGCTGAACAGTGTGGGTATTGGACAACTCAATTCACGGTTTGAATATTAAAGCAGGCTGTCAAGCCGTTGTAGAACATTACATATAAGAGTAGGGTTAAACTTATTACAGAATGCCTTACCCTCCGAAAAACTGTCCACATGTATCGGGAGTATAACACCGCGTCCAGGGTACACGAACTGGTATACATTTTAGTGACGCGCACAATAATTTCATGTATGAATGAAAAGGTCGAGGGTCCAACAGCACGAGAACGTTACCACCCTCTGTGACAGACGAACGGCGAAGTGGATTGCTTCACCCTTCCAGCGAATCCGGGAATCAAGCTAGATTGTCCGAGAGTAAATCCGCTGATGAGTATTGGCAATTGTCACCTTAATTCACGGTTTGAATATTAATGTAGAGAGTCATATCGTTTGCGAACATTATCAATTGGTACGAAGAAAAACGTTTTGCCGAGTGCCATACGATCGACGAACCTTAGCGCCTCCATCCAGAGTATAAGTTAATGTTCAGAGGAAGAAACTAGTCTTCGTTTCAGTGGCGGGCACCTTACAATGATTAGAAAACCGATTGTCAAACCGCTCGAAAACGTTACTCCCTTCTGTGAGAGACGATTGGCAAAGTCAAAGCTTCACATATGCTGTGATTCCGAAAGTCAAACAGGTATTGCAGGGATAAATGTACAGTACCGTATTGGCACTAGACACCTTAATTCTCGGTTTGAATATTAAAATACAGCATCGCACCGTTTGAGAACGCGACCAATTGGAACAAAAGTCAAAAGCCTTACCGAATATCTTACCTTCCGCGAGCCGCACACGCGACATGGAGAGTGTAATTTCGTGTTCAGAGAAAGAAATTAGCATATATTTTTGCAGATGCGCACCTCATTTGGCGTAGTGACAATACACACCTTAATTCAAGGTTTGAATAAAAAGTGCACAGTCTAATTCTTGTACATCTTTACCCATTGGTATAATGTCAAAAGTTTCACCGAAGACCCTATCCTCCGACAACCTAACCAGCCGTATTCAAAGTGTCAAACCGTTCGAGAATGTTACCACTTTCTTTGAGTAACAGTCGGCTAAGTCAATAGCTTTACGCAACCTGTGATTCCTACAGCCAAATCAGGTAATATGGGAGTAAATCCGCTGTAGAGTATTGACAATTCACAGCTTCTTTCAACGGTATTAATATTGTAGTAGGGAGTCAAACCGTAGAAGAACATTAACAATATGTATAGAGTAATTCCTTCATTGAACGCTTTGAACCAGGCATTGCGATAGTCAATAGGCTGTACACTATTGGCAATAGACACATTAATTGACAGTTTGAATACTGAAGTATAGCGTGACACGGTTTGAGAACCTAACCTTATGGTATAAAATCAAACCTTTTACCGAAGACCTCACCGTCCCCGAAGCAAAGCCCACTATATTAGGAGTATAATTTCATGGTGATAGAATTAGTACACATTTCAGTTACGGTCACCTTAATATCATGTATGAAATAGAAAATCGGGTGAAACGCCGTTCGCGAATGTTACAACCTTCTTTAAGAGACGATCGGCTAAGTCAGTAGATTCACCTATCCTCTGATTCCGAGAGGCAAATCAGGTATTCCGGGAGTAAACCCGTTGAACGGTATTTGCACCAGACACCTTATTTCACGCATTGAATTTAAAGCAGAGGGTCAACAATTTTGAGAACGTTAGCAATTGATATAAAGTAAAACGTATTACTGATGATCTCACCCACGAAAGCCTAACCCATTGCATCGGCATTATAACATCGTATTCAGAGGAAACAAATTAATATACATTTCAGTTACGGGCATCTTATCTTCATGTATGAATTAGAAGATCGATGGTGAAACCGTTCGAGAACTTTACCACCCACTTTGAGGGTTGAACGGATAAGTCTATTGCTTCACCTAGCCTCTTATTTCGAAAATGATACCACGTAATCCGTCAGTAAGTCCGCTGAAGTTAATTTGCAACTGACACCTTAATTGGCGGTATGAATACTAATGCAGAGAGTCAATCCAACGGAGAACATTACCAATCAGCATAATGTCATTCCATTGACCGAATACCTGAAATATGTAGTCATTTTAGCGGACGGACACCACATGTTTGTGTATAATTATAAAATCTGAGAGTCAAAGCGTTCGAGAACGTTACCACTTGGTATAAAGTCAATCGTTTGACCAATTACCATACCTATCAAGAACCTAACCTGCTGCTGCGAGTAGATTGCTTTGTGTAACCGGAAACAGACAAGTATACGTTGCAGTGACTGGCACCTTAATTTCATGTATGGATGAGAATATCGTGATGCAAACCGTTCCAAGACGTTACCATCTACTTTGGGAATGGCATAACTAACACAATAGCTTCACCTATTCTAGTGATTCGGAGTGTCACACAAGGTATGTCAGGAGTAAATCCGCTGTATGCTGTTGGCAATGAACACCTTCATTCGCCTTTGGAATATTAAAGTAGGGCGTGAAACCATTTGAGATCGTTACCCACTTGTATAGAGTCAAACTCTTTACCCACAGCCTTACCATCCGAAAGCCTGAAGCCAAGCATCGAGAGTGTAATTTCAAGTCCAGAGAAGCAAAGAGGTTTATATTTTAGTGACAAGTACCTTAATTTCACGTATGATTAAGAAGGTCGAGAGGTAAATCATTCAATAGCGTTTACACCCATTTCGAGAGTCGCATAGCTAAGGCAATACCATCACGTATCCTGTGATTCCGAGAGTCACACCAGTCATTCGAGAGTAAATGCGCTGTACAGAATTGGCAATGGACACCTCAAATCACTGTTGAAATTTTGAAGCAGGCTGTCATACCATTGAGGAACGTTACATATTGGTATAGAGTTAAATACTTTGCAGATAGCCTTACCTTCGGAGAAGCTAACCTACCGCTTCGAGAGGATATCTCCGTATCGAGTGAAGCAAACTAGTATACATTTTAGTGACGGGTACATTAATTTCATTATGTATAAGAAGATCGAGTGTCTAACCGATCAAGAATCCTTTGAAAGTCGCACATATATGTCTCTAGCCTCATTTACCCCGTGATGCCGGGAGTCAAACCCTGTATTCCAGGATTAAGTCCGCTTGAGAGCATATTTAATAGACACCTGAACTCACGTACTGAAAATTAAGGTAGAAATTCAAACAGTCGGAAATCATGATCATTTGGTATAGAGTCATTCTTCATATCGAATACCTTGCCTTCCGAGAACCAAACTCGCTGTAGGGAGTGTCTTGATTACTGTTTACGCCAAAACATATCGGTAGACATTTTGGCAGTGGGACAACATATTTTCATGTTTGAGTAGCAAAATCGAGTGTCGTGCCGCTCGAGAACGTTACCACCGTCTTTGGGAATAGAACGGCTATGCCAATAGCTTCACCTATCCAATGTTTCCCAGCGTCAAACCAGATATTCCGGGGGAAAATTCCCTGTACAGTATTGGTAACAGTCACCTCAATTCACTTTCAACATTATGGCAGGACGTCGAGTTATTGTATAACATTAGCTATTCGTGTAGGGTGAAGCTCCATACAGAATGTCTTACCCTCCGAAAAATTTACCAGCTCTATCGAGAGTATAACAGCATGTTTAGAGGTACGTACTAGTATACATTTTAGTGACGGCACCGTAAATGCATATATGAATTAGAATATCGAGATTCAAAGTGTTCGGGATCGATGCCACCATCGGTGGGAGACGAATGGCTAAGTCAATAGCTTCAGCCACCCTGTTATTCTGAGGGCCACACCACGTATTGCGAAAGTAAATACGCTGAAGAGTATTGGCAGTGGAGTATTATCGTTTTGAATATTAAAGTACGCAATCTAATCTTTGTGGAACGGTACCTATGTGTATAATATCAAAAGTTTTACCAAGGCCTTACCTCCGAGTACATAATCCGCGATATCGACAGTATAACTTCGTAATCAGAGGTACAAATTAGTACACATTTTGGTAACGGGCACCTTAATTTCACGTATGTGTTGCACGATCAAGTGTCAAACCGTTCGGGAACTTTACCAACTTCTTTGAGACTTGATCGGCTGAGATAATAGCGTCACCTATACTGTGATTCGGAGTGTCAACCCTGGTATTTAGTGAGTAAATTCGCTGAAAATTATTGGCAATAGACACTTTCGTTCACGGTATGGATATCAAAGTACAGAGTCCCACCGTTTGACAATGTTACCAATTGGTATAACGTTCTACACTTCTTTGCATACCTTACCTTTCGATAACATAATCCGCTGTATCGAGGATATAACTTCGTGTTCAGCGATACAAATTAGAAGATATTTCAGTAACGGGCACTTTAATATCATGTATGAAATAGACGATCTAGGGTCAAATTGTTCAATCACGTTACGACCATCTGTGAGACACGAACGGCTATGTCAATAGCGTCACCTATCCTTTGATACCGAGAGTCCAACCAGGTATTACCGGAGTAAATTCGCTGAAAGGTATTGGTAACGGACACCTTCATTAACGACTTGAATATTAGAAAAGAGCGTCAGGCCGTTTGAGAACGTTAGCAATTGCAATTAAGTCAAATGCTTTACGGAAGACCTAACCCTCCGTAAAACTAACCCGCTGCACCTAGATTATAATTTCCTGTTCAGCGAAAGAGATTGGTATAAATTTCAGTTAGAGGCACCATATCGTCATGTATGAAATGGAAGATTGAGGGTCAAACCGTTTGAGAACGTTGCCACCTTCTTTGAGATTCGAAAGGCTAAGTCAATATCTTCACCTACCCTGCTATTCCGATAGTCAAACCAGGTCTTCCAGGAGTAAATCCGCTGTGAGCTTTTGGCAACAGATACATGAATCCGCGGTATGTATAGTAAGGTAGAGAGTCAATCCCTCGGAGAGCATTGCCAAATGGTACAAAGTCCTTCCTTTCCGAATACCTTACCTTCTGCGAACCTAACCCGCTGCACCTAGAGTTTATTTTCGTGTTCCGAGGAAATATTAGGTTGGGGAAAAAGAAATCCATTATTTTTACGTGAACTTCAAGACTTTATTTAACATGTTTTGCATTGTCCGATTTAGGTCAAATATGCACCATTTTGTTCTATAATTTGTTGCCATTTTAATGGAAGCTTCATTATGCCTCTCTCATAAAAGTCTTGGTCCTTATTAGCGAAAAACTCCAGCAATTGATTTTCACACTCTTCCATTGATGCCAATTTCTTATCACTAAAAAAGTTTTGCAATGCAAGAAAAAGATGGTAATCGCTTGGTGCGAGGTCCGGACTGTATGGTGGATGCATCAAAACTTCCCAACCAAGCTCCCGGAGTTTCTGACGAGTCACTATAGAAGTGTGTGGCCTGGCGTTGTCCTGATGGAACACGACACCTCTTCTGTTGGCCAATTCTGGCCGTTTCTGGTCAATTGCTCGCTTCAGACGGTCCAGTTGTTGACAATAGATGTCTGAATTTAATGTTTGGCCATATGGAAGCAACTCGTAATAAATGATTCCTTTCCAATCCCACCAAACGCAAAGCAGAACCTTCCTGGCCGTTAGTCCCGGTTTGGCCACCGTCT
>NW_027470670.1:0-34427 GCF_051020765.1 Lasioglossum baleicum | reverse complement strand
CACTTGAAACTTTGGCGCTTCCATACTATCACCGTCATGCCACAAGTGGACAAATAACAAACTAATCATTATTACCAAAATCACACAGCCACTCTATACACGCACTCTCTCTCTTCATCTCCGACTTAGACTAGCTCACACGCTACAGCTGTAGACTCATAATTTTTATACCATTTTGAATTTGCCACGTTTGTATTGTATATTT
Source organism: Lasioglossum baleicum (assembly GCF_051020765.1). Classification (NCBI taxonomy): domain Eukaryota; kingdom Metazoa; phylum Arthropoda; class Insecta; order Hymenoptera; family Halictidae; genus Lasioglossum; species Lasioglossum baleicum. The sequence continues at coordinate 34,222 of NW_027470670.1, read as the reverse complement.
TATATTACGTTTTCATGTGTTTGTTATTAAATAAATAAGTAAATATATATAAAATATAATTCACCTCATTTACATAATTATTTGAATATGACCATAAACGCTATAGACGTGCTCGAACCACTGTGACGTTCTAACCGTAAGGGTGGTCTTACATTGGAGGCGATGCCAGACAGACGACGGGGTATCCGTTTTCTCCCGAGTTTCTATCCATGCGGGAGAAGCTAACCCAGACACATGCTCAGGGCGCTTTGAACAGTATAGTTCGGGCGCCAAACCTGAGAAACAGGACTGGTGTAATAACACTCGCTAAGTGGCTCACTAATGCGAAAGAATCAGTTAATGAGCACGCTGCACTGGTGAGATGTATGTGTATGCTAATGTCTCTGGACAGTGAGGTGTACGTCACCGACCCCAGCAAATACCAATTCTTCCGCGGATCAAGAAGTGCATAAGTGTATATGTTCCGTCTATCTGTTTAGCTGTGGGCGCACTGCAGGACACATTTACATACTCGAAAGCGCAGATATAAGCTTTTATGGTTCAGAGCTCTGACTGCGGAGGACGGGAACGTCGGGCACGTCCATCTCCTTCAGCGGTCTGGACAAGAGACGAAATTTCTTACGAGACGAAACATTGTCCAATGTGTTTTGTATGTACATATACTCGTGACGAGCAATAGAAACGAATACAAAAGGAGAACTCTAACTTAGGTCTTATATGCACAGGACTGGACAATGGTATTGGCACAGTATGATTGTTTTGATTCAAATGCTTATGACCATGAAACAAATTAATGAAGAGGAAAATTTTGTGGACACATGGATTTATTTATCATTCTAGTTTATTATTCGATAGAAACAGTAACATAAACAAAGTGATATACGAAATAATAGCAAAAATATGTTTATTGAACGTTTTACGTATGGACAAAAGTATTGGCGCACTATACAAAATTTTGCGTAGATGCATCTGTCCGAAAAGTTTCCGATTGTTACTTGATAGTATACGTAGGGGACTGACGCCGCACGCAATGTGCAGATGGCATAGTATTCCTAAAGAAAATCGTCAATCTAGAGCAGAAACTTAATGAACTGCTTAAACAGCAAGAACGATACCAGTCTCTGTATAGAAACAATCGCAATCGACCTAGATCAAATTCAGAATTCAAGTTCAAAGCTTCTCTGTTTATTTATCGTTTTAAATTTGGAAGCCAATACAAGAATATAGGATGTTTTATTATTTACGCATGTATATGACACAATTCATGGCTGCATTACCAAAAGGATATAAGTACCTTTGTACTGCTTGTGATTCGTCAAGACCAGAAGGCGAAACCATGGAAAAGTTGAAGTGAAGATTTCAGATAGAAGAAGAAAAGTAGAAGAACTTTTTAGTGCGATCAAAAATTGCTTTCAGGACTATCTTCAAGAAAAAGGAGAAAAATCAAAAAGAAAATAAAAATAAACGTCAAGAAAAGAATAAACAAAAAGAATAAATAAATCAAGAAACAACAGGGAAAACAGAAACAACTTCTACAACAAACTTGATCACAAAGAAAAAACAATTTCCTCTATGTAAGTACTGCAAGCAATATAATCATTTTGTAGGGGTAAGTGTTATTAGGAAAAAAGTAATGGGAAGGAAAGAAATAAAACTGCTTTCCCAACTGAAACTCATGTAACGCATCAAGGTTCAGAGATGGACACAAACTACGACAGTGGGTGTGCAGGATATGTCTTGTAAACAAAACTATTTTGACTGGCATAAAGAAAACAAACAAAATGAATATAAATATTGACGAAAAGGTACATTGATTGCAAATGAAATTGAAACAGTTGATGGTAAAAATGTTATTTTGGAAGATATAACTCATGGCAAAGAACTATTCAAAAATATACTGTCTGTAAATGCTGTCACAAGCAACGGTGGGGTAGTTGTGTTTGCAGAACCTCTGTAAAAATACTTCCAACTGGTGGAATTGACTACAATAAAAACAGTATCATTATTAAGGGAAAGAAAATAACAACAAGCTAGTATGAAGTTGATCTGAGCAATAATAATGAAGTACTTCTAACTCAAAAAATGGAAATTATGAAGTGGCTCTGTAAATTGTGTCACCTAAATTTCAAAGGTATGACAAAGTTGCCCAATTTATGTGAAGGAATAACTTGATCGTTATGAAAACTCAAAAGAAGTTCACTTCTGAGTGTCCTGTGTTATCTCAAAGAAAGCAAGGCATCCTTTTGATATGAGAGATACAAAGCTGAGAGACCTATGGAAGATATACACATACATATCTATGGTAAAATAACTCCTCCAGCTGAAAATATTGAAAATTACTTCATGATTTGTATGAGTAACTATACTCATTATTTGAGAGTAGAACTTTTTCACACCAAAAATTAAGTATTTAAATATCTGAAAAATTCATGGCTAAAGGTGAAGCACAATTTAAGAAAAGAAATAATTTGCTGTGAAAATTGAGGTGAATATTGAAGTGAGAAATTCAAAGTTTGATGTGAAAATTGACAAATAAGAGTTCAGTATACCATCAAACACACACTTCAGATAAATGGAGCATCTGAGCATGTAAATCTTACACCTATGAACAAGAAAAGACCTACCTAAAAAACTCCATGCTTCTGGTACAGCAGTATGTGCCAGAAACTTGGGCAAACTAAAGAAACACGGAAAGAAAGCTATAAAAGGCATTTTTATTGAATATTCTGGTTTGGGTTAGATACCATAATTGCCATCCAATTCAAAGAAAAGTCTAGGTGTCCAGAGATGTTACTTTCTCTGGTTAATTGTTTGAAGATGAACAAGAAGAAAATCCAACCTAAATATAGAAAATCAGTTTGAACATAATGAAAATAATAAAGAAATGACAGAAAATGAAAATAGCGAACAAAATCACAAATACAGAAAGAGAAAAAAATAAAGAAATATACAGATATAGAAATATAAAGATGTATACAGTCAGTTAAGCAAAGTACATTATCATATTTGACATTAAAACAGCATTTTTCCATTAAGATGTAGAACAAGATATCTACTTGAATGTACAACAAGCGTACAACAAAGAAGGAAAAATACAAAATAAAGTCGACTGATTTGCTAAAAGAAAAAGATACGACTGAACTAATGACTGATCAATGTGTCTTTAAAAGTACAAGCACAAAGGACATGTATCAAGGAATTCATGTTGATGACGGATTAGTGATTGGAAATGATCTGTCCAAAGTGGATTCCTTGTTGCTACAATTGCAGAAGAAATTTTAAGCCAAAGTAACAAAGAATATTTGAAGTTATCTTGGAACTGAAATAATCAAGACAGAAAATAGAGTTGCCATCATATAAGAAAACTATACCAAAAATACTTCATACTCTCCAAATACCCCAACGATGACAAACACCAAGACGGTGGAAACTTCACTTACAGATCAGGAAGGTGATATATCGCTAAAGAAAAAAGAAGAGTGTGCATAGAGAGAAGCTATGGAGCTTGTTTCAGCTGCAGCACTAAACCAGAAATTGCACATGTGGTGAATTATAAGAATAGCCAAATGAATGATCCCTCTGAAATAGACATACAAAATATGAAAAGAACTCTATGCTATTTAAATGGTACACAGAATCTGCTATCCAAGACAAGAAGATGAAATTGTTTTGAGAATCTTCACTGATGCAGATCATGCTGGATGTATGAAAACTATAGGAAGCACAACTTAATTTAACATAAAATATACCAATGCACCCCTTGCATTGAAAAAACAAAGTCTTTTAGCAAAATCAACTACTGAGGATGAATACATCACAGGAGCGCAGTGTGCTTCAGAGTTAAAATTTATAAAAACATTCTTTGAAAAACTACTAAACAAAGAGGTTGGAGTCATAGGGAAAACAACTCAGATGGCTAAGTCTAGTTACATTGCAAGACACGGTAATTATAATGAAATTAAATTCCATTATATTTATGATACATGGAGAAAAGGCAGTTACCACATTGAGTACTATAACACAAACCATCAGCAGATATTGTAACCAAACCACTGGTCGCGGTCAAGTGATTTAAATTAAAGAAGCAGATAACTCAACATATTGAGACTGTAAACAACTAATATGTACCTACTACGCTTTACATAACCGAAGACTTTCAAATATATGTAATCTAAATGTACTTAATCCTTAGCAAGTATTTAAAAAATTACTCCTTGTATTACTCTATACTTTTATAATAATATATTACTAAACATAATCAAAATATAAAAATAATTGTAAACAACAGCTATCATATTGCGGAAATGTGTCAATGTATGTAATACAAGCATTGTTATTTTTACTCGTTTGAGTGATATGCTGAATAATGTTCCTCACCAATATATTCTGCTAATAAACGTCAATTTCTCGTTCACGCGCGCATGCGTGTATGTATAATTTATCTAGCCTAAGTATATCCAAAAAAATATGAAGATTCCCAGTCAACCAATAAAAATAATAAGAAAAAACAAATAGTGCCATACCTTGATTGGAAATCCTTCTTCATTTTACGTAATTGTTTATACAGCGAAGTTTGAATATCCGAAGATATTTCAATCCATTTTTTATGATTTAGTTGATTCTTCTGTTGTTTCCACATATGTAATCCCACCGATTTATTGTATCTTAATGTATTTTTCATTTGAATACCCCGTCTTCGAATACTACGTCTGGTATCATACAACTTTTCATTTTGCTGATTGCTCGGTGAATGCATTTTTATTTAATGTTCTTTTCAGTAGAACGTATGACTTTCACTGCGGTACAACACGTGGCTCACTACACTGATTAACCTCATTAACCACATTTCTTTCCTTTTAGGTTCCAATTCCTTTAATCTTAATACGATTTGCTTTTATTCTAGCAATGGAACACTTTGGGCCAACAGCCTGTTGACATTTTTTATTTTAATACTTATATATCTACTATATTTATTGAAATGCATTATTTATCACGTGCTAATAAAAAACATCGCGTACGAGAGAAGAAGGGGTGGAAAGACGAGAAAGGAGTTTGAAGAAAGAAAAATGCACGAAGATGCTCTGTCCTTTCAACGCAGAATATAGAATTTTACTATTTCTTCTGGATATTCCTTTCCAAACATTATCCAACCATTTCTCAAAAATAAATATATCCAAGTATTTGTAATTATCCATATTACAGTATCCTAATGTTTTATAAGATATCATTGTCATAATGTAAAGTGAAATCTTCTATTCTTATGTCTAGTCATTTTTGCAACAAATTTGTAAAAATACCGTTTCATCTTTCTTAAATGATATGACAAATGTTGACATGTTAACATAATACGTATATCATTTTGTTTTTTTGCTGACATATTGCTACCTGTCGCAAGTATTACGATCTGTTGTAGTTCGCATAAAAAATATATACAACTGTGATCCATTATAAAGATCCACTGTATCATTTGTTTAACTTTAGATCCTATTGTTATTTAAACTTTGTCGACAGTAAAATTTTTTTTAAAATTGTCAAAATTACAAGGATATATCTTATTTTGCTGCATTTATATTCCCAGATAGTAAGAAATGGAAATGGCACGTAATTAGCTAACAAGCGCAACAACCAATGTTGGGAGGATTTGGCATTATAGTATTATATTATTGCATGTTACATATGTACTTAGATGTAGCAGGCATCTAGGAAGTGGTAAACAAAGAGCTCTGACAGCAGTGAGATAGAAAAGAGTGTGAGAAACGAATTTCAATCTTATTTTAAAATATCATTATAAATCAATGAAAAGTCTCTTTCGACATTATCATTAAACAACATGTAATATGAAAATAATTTAGAAAAGCATATGCAGATTCCTGTACGAGTTTACAACGTAAACTTGTAAAAAGGAACCTCTTACCTAGATTTTCATAAAGTTGTGTACGTTTCTGCTAGAGGGAATCCTACGGTTATACAGCCAACAATATCGGCAGATGGTAAATTGCTTCCCTCATTCTTTCTCATCCTTGAAGAAGCAAATTAACAATTAGAAGCTCGAGTCGAGCAATTTTGATTATAGCTCCTAATGTGGTATTCGGTGCATGAAAGTCAGAAAAATTAGGTAAAGGTTTATCCGAAACATGGTACGAGAAGGCATTTCTTCTATATCAGAAGATGCAGTATTGTTATTTAGTGAATGGACACGATATACTCAAAACGCGACATATAGTATAACTGCGGAAAGTAAAGAAATAGATTTCTCAAAAGTAGCAAAGAGTGCAGCAGATCCTATACAACGATGAATCGCGAATAAGCTTACTAAACATCGATAAAATACGTTTTTCAGTTCTATACTATTGTATAATTATACAATATTTACATTATAAAGAATAATAGAAACGATATAAAAATTTACGTATCTAAAGTTGCAAATGGTATATCCTTACAATAAATTTTTTTCATGGGAACAGATGAAAATAATTTTTCATTATGCAAAATATATGTATATATTAGGTCGTTCGAAAAATCATTTCATTTTTCCAATATAGGGGACCTGATTGTATTTGTTCACAGCCAACTTTGCACTTCAGCCGCATAAAGAAAAAGGAAAATAAAAACGAAATGACTTCCGAAAGACTCAATACATTGATGTTGTAATAATTTATTGTGAAAACTGTACTTACGTTTTTATTCGTAATAAACAAATAAGCACATATATATACATGCTGATATTTTGTTCAAAATTAAGTGACGAAGATAACAATCCAAACGGTAAGGATCACCTGTAAATAAATATAAGGAAGGAGAGGTCAAAAGTATTTAGATTCAGAAGGCACCAATGATTTGTGACAACAATAGCATCAATAATAATGAGCAGTTAAAGTATACGTAGCAGGATAAAGAGAGAGAAGGAACAAGACAGAAGATTTCGACAAGGAAGAAACGAAACAAAAAAACATACATGTTCTGCATTTTGTTCCAAAAAATTCAATTAAAACTTGATTCTATTAAGATTTCAAACAATCAATTCTAATTATCGATGCAAATCTGATTTACTCTTCTATTAATATAAATTGTAATATCACACATTTAGACTCGCACACAAACGCGTGTATTGGCATTTTTACTTGAACGAATTTCATTAAAATTATGGTGGGCATAATATTTCAGATGGTCTCACCTTTTCAAAAAAAAAATAGTGTTAACGTATTTCGAAATGCAAGCTCAATTTATAATGTACATTTCTTATAATATTTTAACTATACTAGATAAATAAATATATTAATCGGATAAACTATTATCTGCAATATGTATGAATCGTTCTTAATATATTAGTAATGACTGTAAATTATGTAGATGTATAATATATACATAATACGTATATAGAGTCGATAAGATATCAATGTAAATAAATTCATGGCATCCATAGATTGAGATAACTCGTTTGTATATAATATATATCCGTATATGTAATAAAATGTTTACACATTCTAAAATAATCGTGTCTCATCTTCACCAAAAAAAAACAAAAAACGAAATGACATTCCGAACAGCCCAATAGGATATAGCGCAATTTAAAAATCTTGAGTGCTTTGACACTTTGTGCGTGGTCCAGATCAGTGACTTGAGAATGCAAAATTGTAGAAGAAGGTGGTATAGGAAAGTCAAAAAATACAGATGCCAACAACACGCGGAGTTCCCAAACGGTCACCCATCTAAGTACTATCCGCGCCCAACGCATCTTAACTTTGGTGATCGGACGAGAACCAGTGCTTTTTTTTTTTTTTTTAACTTGTTTATTTAAGCCATTAATAACAAACTTACAATAATTTGTGATATCCCCAATAAACGAAGGGATGCTTTTTTTTTCTCACAATTCTTAAGACTAAAGGTTTTTTACACACACACACACACACACAGTCATACAATTTTGCTTATGTCTACACATTTTTTCTTTTTCTTATAACACTTACGGATACTTAATTCTAAGATTGTTACCACTAGGTAGCTGTTCTATATCGGTTGCGTTCGTAATTATTTATATCCCGGAAAAGGCTAACAAAACAGGATAATAGAATTTTTATTTATATTTGGTTTATGAGAGGATAAATGTGATAAAGGAGAGTGAGTAGTGGGTAATTATTTACAACTATTTACAATATTTACAATATATACAGTATATACTACATTAAAATGTCGCACATTGTTGTGGTTGTCGAAGACCTACGTTTCTTGTTAGGTTCAGGATAGCCACCAGAACTTTTTTGTATTTTTCCTATGATTATCTTTTACGTCCTTCTTCGGGATAGATTTGTCAAATCGCCAGATCGGGTTTACGTTTTTTCCGTTTAAATTATTTTCGTATCTGATAGTTCTATCGTGCATTCTTCTATTGACGTGATATATAATTGGAATATTATTTTCATCTTGCAGGTAATTATTTGCGTCCAGGAACAAAAAGGCCTCGGGTGGGATGTATCCGGTTTTCAATGTTGTCTCGAAATACATGGGGTTGGGATATAAGGCTGCAAAGATCAGGCTGTTTTCGGTGATTTTTGCGGAATATGCAAAATGATTTCTTATCAGTTTTAGTATGTAACAGTCGATACGGGGGATGTTTGCTATGTCGTATATTTTTTTATTACTGACAAATTTTTTATAACCTGAACTTTCGGATCGATATATGCTGAGACATGCTCTTAAGCATTTTCTTTCGAATATTCGAAGTTTTTCCATCGAGGAGGCCGATATATTGTACCATACCGCGCAGCCATACGTTAGTATGGGCCTAACTAATGTTTGGTAGCACAGAATTTTTGTTTTCTTCCTTAGGTGTTTTGAGTAAAATAGTTTTTTTAATTTCCAGAATGCTTTCTTAGCTTTGGTTAATTGGTTTTCTATGTGGTTTTTGAATGTTAATTTTTCGTCTATGTGGACTCCTAGGTACTTAACGCATGACTTGTGCGGTATGGTCTCATCTTCGTTTTCCATTCCCCGTATATTGAAATTTTTGCACTGTGCTCTTTCTTTGCGACTTAAATTTGATAAATTTTGCCTGAATAGAATTGTCTCGCATTTGTTTGTATTGATTTGTAGTTTCCATGTACGATAGTAGGTTTGTATTTTTTCAAATAAGGCTTGCAGTTCCGTTTTGATTTTTTCAGTTTTCTTGCCGGTGATGTATATAATAAGGTCATCCGCGAAGGCTATTGATTTCATATGGTTCGATGTATTTTGGCCAAACAGGTTAAGGATGTCGCTGTTAAATATGTTGAATATTATGGGGGAGTTTACGGTCCCTTGTTGTAAGCCGTTTTCTATTGCGAATTCTTTGGTTGACGTTAGTGGGCCCTCTGCAGTTAAGAATGATTTGTTTGATATCATGTTCCATACTATTTTAATTAGGTATTTGGGGAAACCTTTCCGGATCATCTTGAAAATTACTCCTGTTATCCAGACTGTGTCGAATGCCTTCTCAAGATCTATTAAGCAGGCTCCTACTCTATGGTTTGCATTTAGTGCCCAGCAAATATCTGAAGAAAGTTTATTTATTGCGTGTACCGTTGAGTGTTTGTGTCTGAATCCAAATTGGTTTTCTGGGATGATATTATTTTGCGCGCAAAATGAAACTAGCGACGCGTTCAACACTATTTCAAATACTTTGCTGATGTTCGGCAAGAGGCTAATAGGTCTGAGGTTTGAAAGGGATGTGCCGTCTTTGTCTTTCTTTGTTATTGCGATCACTTTTGCTTTTTTCCACGTATTGGGAAAGTATGTGTTGTTTAGCGCGTTGTTGAAGAGAACGGTATAATACCATATGATTTTTTCTGGAAGGTGTTTTAAAACGATGTTGGGAATTTTGTCGAAACCCGAAGACTTTTTGTTATTTAATTTGGCAAAGATTTTTTTTACTTTTGCGAAGTTTGTGAAATAGTCTAGTATATCATCTGGTTGTTTGGGGTTGTCTGACCTATTTTCGTCTGAAAATACAGAAATTGTTTTGTGTTCTATGGAATCCAGGATCATTTCGTCCTTGAGTTTATTAGTTGCTTTTAGGATTATTCTGTTAAGTCCTTCGCACCCTTCATTTTCTTTTTGTTTGTGGATTCTTGCGAAATGTGCTCCTATTACGTTCAGTTTTTGCGTAGAGTTTGCGATGATCAAGTTCCCTTTGTCGTCCTTGCATGCTGTGTTCGGGTCAATGCCAGCGTCTTCGAGCAGGTAGCTTTTGTCGTTTGGGATTTTTATTGTCGGTACGGAAACAGTTTCTTTGGGTCGGAATATTTGATTTACCTGAGGGAACATGTTTACCGGATCGTCCGTGGGGATATTTTTTATTTTATTGTTCCAGTATTTATTTATGGAGTTGGAGAATTCTTGTTTCAACTGTGCTTTAGCGTTGTTTAGTATGTATTTCAGGAATGCTAATTCGTATTGTTTGTCGTGGGTGTAGTTGCGACGGATCTTGTTAATTCGTGTTAATATGTAGCTTTTCCATTTCTGCATTTTTCTTATTTTCTCGTTAATATACGATTCGCAAGAGTTGTTGTATGTTGTTTTAGGTACAGTTTTGTTTATCGCGTTTCGCATGTGTGAGTGAATATTATCCAGGAAGTTATCTATTTCGATGATCGATAAATTAGCGTTATTACGAATGTTTAATTCACAGTTTTTGGAGAGTTCATCTTGAAAAGTTTTCCAGTTTGTTTTCCTGTAGTTGAGATTCTCTTCGGTTTCCTTTGTTTCAAGTTCTAGATCTTTATGATTTTGTAAGCATATTTCTATAAGTAGGGCATTGTGATCACTGTCATATTCCGTCGATTTTAGAGTTTTGTTTGGGAGTAAGTTTGCTATGTCAATCCTTGCGTCTGCTAAGCACAAGTCTAGGTATGAGTTACCTCTTGGAAACGATGGAAGTTCGGTGCCGTATAATTTGATTTTATAATAAATGTCATTACTATCGATCCATGCTCTTAGTAAGTTTCCTTTTGTGTTATTACTATCGTTTTTCCAGCTGGTGTGTTTGGCGTTGAGGTCTCCTGCTATGATGTAATAGTTTTCAGGTTTCTCGAGCTTTAGTGTTTTAAATATATTATTTAGTTCATTTTTGAATTCTGTGTTATCCCCGTGGGTACTATAAGCAGCTGCGATGAACAGGTTTTCATTGTTGCTAATTCGCAGGTGTATAACCGTTGATTCTAGCGCGTTATTCTTCGAAGTAGGGTTTATGGTTATTTGGTTATACTTTATTGGCCTTTTTATTAGGATGGCCGTTCCGCCTCCTTGCTTGGCATTTGGTCTATCGGATCTGATTATGTTGTAGTTTTTAAATCTGATTTTGTGTGTTTTGTTAATTTTTGTTTCGGATAGGAGCACAATATCTGGGTTATGTTTTTTCACTAGATTCAGTAAGCTGGCTCGTCTTTGGTTCGTGATTATCGAGTTTACATTGATGGCTATTATCTTTAATGATCTTCTGGTTAATGTTAAGGGTCTTCTGCTGTTTTCGTCATGTTTATTCCCTTTCCGCCAATCCATTTTTTTAGTCAATTTGAAGGGCATCAAAGAGAATATCTAATCTTTCTTCGTTTCTTCTTGTTCTTTGTTCTACTGACGCAATAGCGTTTTTTAGATCGTTTATTGAGCTCAGTATGGCATTTAAGATTTCTGTAGGGTTGTTGTTCGTGATGTTGTTAGGTTTTTCAGACGCTGGGTTTGCATTTTCTTTTTCGTTCTCGATGGTGTTTTGATTTTTGACTATCGTCGAATATGAAGTATTGGGGTTCACTTTTTTTGCTATATTTATAACTCTATTATCGGCTTTTTGTTTGTTGTTCTGAATTCTCTGTTTAAGTTTTTCCTTCAAAGCGAGAAACGTTGGACATCCTCTGTATGATGCAGGATGCCCGTGTTTCTTGCAATTCACGCAATATATTTTTTCTTTTTCTAACGTATCAGTTTTTGTTATCTTGCACATTCCTGGTTCGTGCGGTTCGTTGCATTTAACGCAACGGTAGTCCATGAAACAGTTTCGTGCTGTGTGCCCTATCATCTGGCATTTATGGCATTGCGAGATTTCCTTCTTTTTTAGTTTCTCCCATCGGATTACCTGGTAGTTGATATATTTTATTTTAAATACGTTATTTATGTTGCTATTTGGTGATATTTGTATTAAAAATATTGGCAGAGAGATATTCTTAGCTATTGAGTTTCTGGTTTTGAATTCGGACACTTTTAAGAAGTTAACGTCCGGGATATTTTGGTTTTTTAATTCATTTAATACCTCCTCGTTGCTATAGGTATTATTCAAGCCTTTTATTAATAATGTTTGTGGTTTCTCGGATTTTGGGGTGTAGGTATAAAATATAGTATTTGCTTCCTGTAGCAAGGCTTTAGCATTGTAGAAATCGTTCAACTTATCTACGTATAGTATGTGTTTACCGTTATGCACACGTTTTATATGGAAATCCTTTATTTTTAGTATTCCCTCGATTAACTTAGCTGTTTCCCGCGGGTCTTGCCGAATAATGTTTATTGGGGGTGGTCGGACCTTCGCTCTCGCTGGGGTTGTACCGCTGTCGGGTTGATGTCCCGCTGCGTTCGTGCCCCTGCCTAAGGCCTGTTTATTGTCAGGCTGTCCTTCGTCTTCACTTTCTGTCTTCTTCCTTTCCCTTGTTACTGTCTCTGGCTTTCTTATTTTTTTTGACGGTTCTGTGTCTGTATTTCTATCTTCGGTTGCCTTGACCTTCCGGATTCTTTCTTTTGCATTTTTTTCCTTTAGGACTTGCAACATATGGTCTGCACCCTTTTCTGTGCTCTCTAGTTCTGCCAGTATGTTGTATTTGTTCTTAGAAAGAAATTCGAGCTCTTTGGCTTCTTTTCTTGTTTTTAATGGAGAATTTTCCACTATCTCCATTTTGATAGTTTCGCTTGCCCGTGTGTCTTTAGATGCTACTCTGGAAGCCTCTGCCTTGATTGAATCTATCAGGTTAGGCGTCGGGTTAATTTTTGGAGCTTTCTTGTTCCATGGTTTAAATTCATTTCTTTCCAATTTATATTTTTGCGCCAGTACTATTGCCCTTGAGTCGGTGTTTTTTGAGCTCATTTTGCTCAATTGGTATGGGTTAGTATAGATGTTATTCTCGAGTGGCCACTATTTTCTTCTTCATTGTCTGTACACTACACTTCACTGTATTTCTCTCTTCTATTTTTCTCCTCCACTTGTGTTTGGCACAGTACACTTATCACTTATCACTTCTATATTGGTAAATAAATTTACGGAAATCGCAGAATGGAACCCTGTTTGCTACGCTGGGAGCCAACACTGATCATATTCCTTGACACTGCAGGAGAAGTCCTTGAGCTTGTCCGCTTTTGGCTGAAGTACCTCCGGCCCGTACGACGGTCAAAGCTGAACTCACGAGAACCAGTGCTTTTTGCATAGTATGGTCGTTGACGCATGATTTTATATTGCTCCCGTGTAAATACAAATTGCAAATTCATATGTAATGCACCGTATAACTTCATTACGTGACAGCAATAAACCGGCGAAACTTTTGTAAGCGATTTAAAATAGACGGCGTAACAGTCAGGCAACAGTTTAACGTAACACACTTGAGGTTATTGACTACGAGACGGTAGGTCGGTCGAGAGGTGTCGAATCTTTTCAACCCGAAGAGCAGGTAGTGCAATTGTTTACAATTACTATGGGCAGAGGATTATCTCTTTGCTCTCGAAGAATTTTCTCGTGGTGAATAACGTAGTTCGTAGTGATCCGTCATGGAACTAAACCATCTGGATGATACCGGCGCTGTTTGCCATCAGCCGAGCTCTTCGTGCCACTTGACAATCGGTCGCAGTATTTCCAGTGAATTGTTACGTCTAAACAGGTCCTATTATAGGTAGCACTCATACAACACGGCATATTATAACGCGGTTTCGCTGTAGCACAATTCGTAAATTGCGGGAACCCACCTACAACACGGAATCCTATAACACGGTTTCACTCTAACGCGATAAGGAAACAAGAAATATCTTTGTACAGCATTTTCTACAGCAGCTGTGTGCATTTGATGGAAATAGCATCCCTAGATGCAAATAAGCTCTAATGAAGATTGTGCAGTTAAGAATTTAACATTGAAAAAATTACAAGAAAGCCTAAGCTTAGCGGAAAATCTGGAGTCATTTTTCTTGAATACAGACCCTTCCACGGAAAGAAGTCGAAAATTCAAAAACTGTCAAACTCTATACGGCCAAAATTTACAATGACATAGTAAGAACCAGCAAGCAAAATTCGATTACACATTTTTTAAGAGGAAAAACATACAAAAACTTTAAACAGAGAAAAAAGTTCCGAAAGTGAAGGCGATATCGCTCCACTGAAAAAACGTTCTTGGTTGATTATACTGAGCAGTGACGACGAAGGAATTCATTAAATTTGGGTTGCGTTAGATTGAAATATTTTTTTTTTTCTTTACTTTGTGTTGGACATACATTTATATTTTTAATAAAAATTAAGTTATTTATGTCGAATGAAAAAGAAAAAAATTGATTTAATAAGTTTTTGGAACGTAACCCCCTTTTTGTACTAGATCTGGGTCTCATACAACACGGTTTCAAAAACAACACGGCATTCTCTAGGAACCTAACTACCGTGTTATAGAAGGGTTACGTGTACTTATTTTCTAAAACTTCTCGTGGTCCGAAGCACGAGAAGCTAAAACCACACTTTACCGAAATTAGGTTCTGGCACCGAGGACTTGGCTGTAATGGGTCAGCGGGAGGTTCACGTTCTCTACAATCGTGGACGTTCCCAGACCCTAGCGCAGGGCATAAATATCGAGTGGCCCCACAAACGGAAAATTCTGCAGTCACCGCGATCGGGTGACATCGTGTAGTACACCTCACGTTGAAGGAGGTGGTTCTTTCCACCACCGTCTCGCGTGGGAGGACTTTTCATCCCTTCAAGATGTCCCATACGAAGACCAAAAAGAGCGCCCTTGGTTCAAAAACGCCAATCAGGGACGATTTCCCCTGTTTGGCCAACTCCACGGTTATTCAAGATGCATCTTGGAAAATCCTGGAGAAAGTATAAAAGCTTCCGTCAAAACAGGAAGGAGGCAGAAGAGACAAGTCTGCGAAACGTCGAAGGGAAAAAAACAAAACTTTGAAACTTCAAAGCAGAGAGAGAAGAAAAAGTCTTCGAAACGTCGAATAGTGAAGGTGGAAATTAGTTTCCTTCTAACGTGTTTACGCCTGTAAAGATAATCACGAAGATTATTACCGAGCGCAGGTAAATTGAAACAGTTGCCCAAGATTAATTTGGCGGGCAACACATGTCGTAGTCGCGAGACGGCCTTATAACCAATCGAAATCACGAGAGATCGATCGTGACGCGACACGACACGTAGTTTTTCTTATACCTTTGTATCCTCGCTAATGCTTTTAACCAGTTAACAGTGATGGACGAGTATGCTCGTCAAGGAGAAGTGGCACGATTTTGTGTATTGACGAGTATACTCGTCATGCGTATGAAGTAGTGACCATTGGCTATTTTAATTGTAATTTTTTAGAAAAACGAAACGTATTCTCAAATTTCAAGATGTTTAGAATAATTTGAGGCCATAGCGGAATAAAATAAGCGAATAGAAAATATAAATAATTTGAGATGAACTCATGCGTCCCCGTATGCAACGGCTGAAATTGCTTACCAATTCGCATAACGAATTTATTTATCTGCGATGATAACGTTTTTTAGATGTTAGCCTAAAAGGGGCAAAAATAAAAGTCAGAAAGGTGATTTATAATAGGGTTTCTTTAGGCATGGTTAGTCATGGGACAATTGCGTGACGCCGACCAGGCGCTGAGCCTATTGATACCTGCTGGCCAGAAGTTACCCAACTGTCGAGTGGTGTAAATGCCAATTTTTTGATGTCAGAACTGTCTGCATTTATTGAAGACATTCTTGCGATGTATCCAATTCAAAGAGAAAAATCGACACAAACTCGGCCATTTAGATTTAATGTAAGCCAATTAGGCGGGAATCATGTTCCGGATTATATACCTGCAACTTCAAAAACAAACCCTATACGATGGTAATCACACTGCTATTAACGTAAGATCAGGAAGGAATCGCGTTACTGATGTTTCATTTGCAATGTCCCATTGTATATAGTACCATATTTTGCTAAATACCACTCCACAGCTGGAATTTAAATTCTGGCTTTTATATATATAATATTAAGTTTTTATTGCGTTTTCACTTCAATATGTATGTAATATATGTGTATGTTAACCAAATAAGTAAATATTAGCAATAGAATTGTCAATTTTATAAAATAAACCCACCTTCTTGATCTAATATCTTACCAGCGCAACTTACTCTGTGATTGACGAGTATACTTGTCATGGCTCGATTCTGGCGACATAAAACGGTGCGCGCTCTCAAATAAGGACGTCAACTGGTTAATAGTTCATTGTCATCGTACACTAATTTTACATATTATATTATATTATATTTCATTTTATATATGGATTCAAATAAATACGTATAATAAAGAACGCAGTGTCTCATATGCAGAAAGTAGAATTCTTTGGCGAAATTTCGTGTTGTAAATCCGCCACACTACGCTGTGTCAATATTGCTTTCCAAATTAAGCTTAAACAGCCAGCTGAATAATAGCGAGTAAAAAAGAGATGAGATGTTGATGAGTGTTAGACCATAACCGAGTCGAACGCAGACGGTAGAAACGTTTGACGAGAAATTTGAAGGTTGCCGAGTGGCTACGTCTGACTATCTAGGACATTGAGAAGCGAGATGGAAAAACGACTAATTCCTTGACTTTCCGAATGATTGAACTGAGGAAAGCAAAAAGTTTACTAGAGAGCTAACGGTACCTCGATTGGTTAAATGAAACCAAGGGCGTTTTCTTGATTCACGAAGCAGTTACCTTGAAAAGGGGAAACGTCTATGAATCGAAGGCGGTCGTGACGTGTATGGAGATCAACCGCGGGTGCGTGACCTTCTCGAAAACGACCCCATCGTGAAAATATCCAGACCCTGTCATATTATAATATGTATCCTTAGCCTGTCAAGACCTAAAGTTACCACGCATGCGGACTCGTGCTGACTCCATGCAGACCCTTTGTCAATCAAACCCCAAGTACCGTTACCTAACCTTGCTGAATTAGTATCGTATTGCTTCGCGTGTCTGAGAGCAGCCGGAGCAATAAACAGGAAATTTTTTAACGATACGCAATAACGATATGGCCTGTTACATAATTCGGATGGAATTAGGATTTGACCGTTGGAAGACCGTAACAGGATCTTCCAAGTCTGACTTTGTTCAAGGTAGAAACAAAGGCAACCATAAGATCATCGAGACTTGCGTAACATATGAGAGGAAAACACATGATCAAACCCATTGACAATTTTGTTTATTGGAAATTGATGCTTCACCAAAAGAACGATATAATATCTTTATTTAAAAAGTATACCGAAAAAAATAAAATAAAGTGATTGCTTCCTTACGAAATTGCATTAATAATTGCAAAAACTGGAAGTTTGCATGTAATCGTTGAAAATGTCATACAACGTGCTTTTAAAATCTTTTTTTAAAGTGTACATCACCAAAAATCAGCAAAAGTGTAAAAACATAACTAACATACATTAATTCGCAGAAGACGCGATGAAATAACATTTAATGTTGAAACGATTAGTGAAAACAGAAACTGACGCTACTGGAGTAGACATTTTTAATGTTGTACGATCTTGAAAAACAATTACTTTTGGAAGTTGAATATCCTATGCACTTGATAATCTTCCGGGCAGGGTTGTAAACGTAATACAAATATAATTGCCCCTCTCTATTTGCTGTTGCACGTGAGAAGGGTTTTATAGCAGTTGCCTGTTCTAGAGATTTGTCTGCGGATTCTTCACACGTTCAGTTCATGTCTTGAGAAACTTCAATGCACATGCATAATAGATTTTAAATATATTGTAAATATTCTAATACTATATATACTCTTACTATACTATAGTAAAGATAAAGAATATATTTAAAACCTATTATTCATTTTTACGTGTGATAAACCGATTCGAAGTAAAAAAAAAGGTTTAAGAAAATGAAAAAAATTTTTTATTCTCTCACCAAGTATCGAACCCCAATATACCGTGTAAGAACTTCATCCAATAGTTACCATATTCAATACTTATTTGATAATTATTATGAATTGAAATCCATATACGGAAGTAACGAATCTTGAATTGTAAATATTAAGAAAACCATGGAGTGTTTGTCCATATAAAGGTATATTTTCATAAACAAGGGAACGAAATCTAGCGAAGTGAAAAATTTGAACTAAATCGGTGACCCACAAACCTTGAGTTTTGAATTTCTTTATTATCTTATCGAGGTTTTCATAACTACCAGGAAGACGTGACAATAAAGTATAAAGGAAATCATAACCACTTATCTTAATATAGTACTGCTTATGGCAGTTGCAACAATCGTTGTCCTTGCTAAATAGTTTTACACCTTTTAGATACCTTTATTATTATAGACGATAAAACTGCTTTCTGAGTTACATGGTTATGATTCTTGTATTGGAGAATTTTGTTTTTCGAGTATCACTTAGGACTCGTTTCAATATTTTCTGTATGTATATAAGAGGACTTAAACGAAAACGTGTATTACCCCATATTTTAGATTATTTATCATACATTTAAGGTTATGTACCTAGGTACATAATGGGTAAACAAAAGAAGCAACTTCTGAAATTAATAAGTATCTATAATAAGATTAAGATAATAGAAGACAAAATAAAATACAGAATAGATGTGTTTTGCTGAACCTTTACACAACGAGATCAGAAATTGTCAAACGAAACAACAAGATTGAGAAACGACGCATATCGAAGCGTCTGCAGGTCGACAACCCACTAGCAAACAAGGAACTTGGTATTCATCTGATTGATCTTTAAATTAGTTTAATTTTTTGTCTTCTATGTTCGACACTTCATTTTTAACAAATTTAATTATTAACAAAATGTAATAAAATACTTTTCATTACTAAAAATTTTTTTTTCTCTTCTAATTCATTAAAATATGTGCACATATGTGCATGTGTACTACGCCTGCATGTATTTATCGGATTTGATTTAGCAGAAACTCCTTCAGGCGCCGAATGTACCTACTCTTTCTCGCAAGTGTAAACAAACGTTTTGCATTTTTTAAAGGCGATTTCTGCTATTATAGTTACAACATCATAAGCACTAATATTGGGGACCATTATTTGTGCCTACGGGCCTACGCGTAGCGATACAGGGGTGGCCAGAGGCAGGCAAGAAGCATTTGGAATTTTGGTTAATATCGCATCCTTGGAATATTCTAGAAACCGTTTTAACGGTCTTTCGACGCCTCCGATTATGCACTGGAGGCTGTCTTACGACATCGCGCGGACAATGTATGGCATATATAGGTTTAACGCTACCGAATCGAGCATCTGGTATCAAAGTCGATCATGCTTAGTTACACCCCTGTCGCTACTAGTATAGCCGTGAGGCGGCAAAACAAAGCTTAGACATAGAAAATATATATTTTACCGTCATGTTAACATTGCATATCATTCCGACATTTCCTCTGGATGGATTCTTCTTCAGAAAAGTCCAAAGAATACGATACCGTATAGCAAATTTGTGGTACATAAATAACTTTTTGTAAAAGTGTAAGAATAGTGCATAGAAAGTAATAGTGCATAGAAAGTACGCTCCGCGGGTTATTTTTAAACCTTGATGTTCAATTGCAAGGGATTCACAAGCGTAAATAACTACAATTATGGACATTGACAAGTTTTCGAGGACGACGCAAATTCAAGCAACTCACCAACAAACAAGAGATTTTGCATTCAACCGAGTGATGTTTAAACCAGTTTCTTTTCTCTTTCATCTATATTCCATATCTCGTTTTTAACATATTTAATTATTAACAAAATGTAATAAAATAACTTTCTTTTCCTAAAAGTTTCTTTTTTTCTATTAATGATTAATATATATGCATATATGTGTATGCGTACTAACGCTTGCATGTATTTATGGGGTTTGATTCAGCGGAAAATACTTTCGACGCTGAATGTATCTACACTTTTTGACAAGTGAAATCAAACGTTCTGCGTTTTTTGAAGGCGATTTCTGCTATTATAGTTACAACATCCTAAATACTAATACAGGCGACAACCTATTCCGGCGTATGAGCGTTATCTGTGTGCGCACGGGTAGCGCGGGGTAGGCAAGAAGACTTTGCAATTTTGTTTATTTTCGCATCTTTGCACTATTTCCAAAAACCGACGAGTACGTGTTCCTAACCAGTTTTAATATGGTCGTTCTCACCGACCCTTCTGCTCGACAACTCCCTAATTCATCTTTTCTATCTTTTCTATCTTGGGACGCCTGCGAGTGGGTTCACGTTAGACTGGAGGAGGAGGTGCGCGTGCATTATTCGGCGGACGCGCTAAGCCTCCTCCTGGCACACCACCCAATCGGCGCCAGTTGGTGTCGTAGTGGCAGTCTCCGCTGCTGCCGACGTCGTCCTCCTCTTCTCGCGTCCGTCGCCGGCCGACTCTTCTTTGACCTAGAGGCGAATGAGGGGGTGGGGGTGTAACACGCCTTCCCCCCTGTCTTATGCGCCGCGTCCCGTCCTAAATCCTTGCAAGTCGGGCACGTGGGCTTTTCCACCGTACACGCTGCCTGCCTGTGGCCTGCTCCACCGCACCGGAAGCAGACCTCACACTCCGATCCGCCGTGTTTGGGCACTTAGCCCTCACATGTCCCTCCTCGAGGCATCTAAAACAACGGAGTTTCCTCGCCTCGAGGATCTCTACACGGACGGACGCCCAGCCCACCTTTATGCGTCCCGCCTCCGTCAGCTTCTTCGCCGCTGGGAGCGGGCACCTCACGCACGCGGTGCCGAGCCCTCTCCCTCGACTCCCGGCGGACTTCGCCGCAGATAACGTTCTCCGCGGCGCAACCACTGGCTGCGGAGACGGCTTCCGTTACTTCCCCGGCAGAGACGGAGTCGTCCAGACCGTAGATCCTTATTTCCGCTTTCTTCATGGGCTGGTGCACCCTCACGGCCTTGTCAGCCAAGGCGGGCCTGAGGGCCGCAGCTAGACAGGCGGCCTTCTTCTCGCGTTGCGGCTCGGCTATTTCCATCAGGAGGCCCCCGGTCATCGCCCGTTTTACTACTAACGAGTCGATGCCGAGGTCCTCCAGTAGGACGCGACTCTTCGCCGTGGCCATGACGTCGGCATAGTCCTTTTCACTGGGCCTCTCGAGCGTCACGGCCACGGCAGCCCTCGCTGGCACCCTGCCCAGCCTGGGTTTCGCGGGCTCCGTCTTTCCCGCGACTGCCAGTGCTGGGCGGACACTGTTTGGTCCGTTCCTCGGTGCTGTCTTCTTTGTTCCTTCCCCCGTAGCAGGCGCCCCTCGAACCTGCTGATGGGCGGCAGCCGTCCCCTTTTTCTTCTCCCTCCTCCCCACTACTTTGAACCACAACAACTGTGGCCACGGGGTCGCTGTCCCGGTGGTGAAGAGGAGGGCCGTCGACTCTTCGTTGTTGGTCGTAGCAGCCGCTACTATCGCCGAAGATCCGGCTCCCTATTTTCCCTTCTTGGCCTCTTTCAATAGCGGACCAGCCGCCGCCTTTTTCCTCGCCTCTGCGCGGGTATCCGTCGCTCTCCGAGGCCAGACGGGCATCAGCCTCCTCTTCTCATTGTCAACGGTCGGCTCCCGCGATCTTTCCGTGAGCTGGTTCACGGAAACCCATGGAAGATTTGGGCCTCCCGCCCCGCCACTCATCGCGGCCAATTTTTCTTCAAACAAAGTGCCCATCATGGCCCGGAGATCACTCACCAGACCCGGGGGCACCTGAGGCTTCGGCTGCAGCTGAGGCAGCGGCACGGCTTGCACGGCCGCACGGGCGGTAGCGCGATTGCCAGCCTCCGCTAGCTGTGCCCGCAGCGAGGCAGCCTCTTTCTCTAAGGCGGCTATTTTTGCCGCTTGCCTCGTTATTTCCTCCTTAGCCGCCGCTGCCACCGCCTGTCCTAAGGAGGAGGGGGAGGGAACCCAAATCTAACCCAAATCTAACCCATTTTTTTTCTTTTATGTCGCAGGGGGAATCTTCAACAAGATATCCCGACCCTCCTGAGGGAGAGGGACTCGGGGGTATGTGGGATTTGAACCCTCTAAACCCCCTGCGGTGGCTCTTCAGCTCCATGTTGTGGGGGACACCGGGGAACAGGCGTCGAGTAAACTCGCCTAATATCACCGGTGCCCCCCCCCCCCCCGCCCCTTGGTGTGGACTTGCTGTCTTCTTCTTCCACATCCTGGAATACGGGGGATGTTGATGATGACTTCCAACTTTGATGTTATCTTCAGCGACGCCCGCGACCACAGACGGACGCCGCCACTCCCTGACCACGATCCCCTGCCAGTCGGGCCCTCACCCGGCTGGCCGTGGTCCCCTGACGATAGAGTCGGCAAAGGGCAGGGACAGCCCCTACCGCCAGGGCTCTTCGCTCTCCGGTATCCGGGTCAATAACATCGGACTACCGTCGGGCAGACGGAACGGCGAGATTACCTGCAGCGCGCTCGCCGAACTCGTCTTCCTGCTCGCGCGGATGGGGCCTGGCACTCCTCTTCGCGACCCCGCTCCGCCGCTTCCTTCTGGAGCATCACTTGCTCGCAGAAGGAGGCCATCGCACGCTAGACCTTCTCGCTGCACGCCATGCTAGGTACGATGACGTGCAGCGAGAGATCCCAGCCCACGCACTGAATCAGCACACGCCGCTCCTTAGCCCAGGCAGGGCACGTCTCCAGGGTGTGCTGCGCGGAGTCCACCTCCTCCCGCAGTGGCGTTTCCTCACGGCCGATCTTGTTCAGGTACTCCCCGAAGCATCCGTGCCCGGAGAGTACCTGAGTTAGGCGGAACGTGCGCCTGCCTCCGCTCTTCATCCACTCGTCTAGGACCGGGAGGATGGCACCGACGGGCCTGTGGCGGTATCTGTTTGGCATCCACAGCCATGACCGCCATTCTTCCATCATGGCCCGTCGGATCTTCTTCTTTTCCTCTCCGAGCTCCACCGGTCCTAGCGGTGGGGTGTCTCCTCTTCGGTGCCGATTCAGTGCATAGGCCCTGGCCTCGGCTCCCGCCAATAAGTCCAATGGCGGGAGTCCTGCCAGGACGGAAGCCGCCTCGTGCGAGAGGGCGCGGTACCCCCTCACGACCCTTATTGCCACTAGGCGCCAAACGCTGGCGAGTTTGGCGCGGCTCTTCTTATCGCAGGCAAGGTCATCCGCCCACACCGGTGCACCGTACAGCGCCATCGATTTGATGACGCCGGCGTACAGTCGTCGCACCCTCTCGCCGGCCCTCCGATGTTCGGGAGGAGCCGACACTAGGCGATCCCCATCCTTTCCAGGCGAGGGGCGATCTCCGTGAAATGGTCCTCGAAGGTCCAACGACCGTTCAGTACGAGCCCGAGATACTTCATAGTATCCCGTATCTGAACGGTCGTTCCCCCTACAAGGAGCCGGTCGAAGCGCTCCCACCCCTGTCGGATATCCTCCTCGTCGTCCATCAGCGGTGCCACCCGTTTCGGCCCACCGTGGAACCAGATCGCCTGGGTCTTCGCCGGTGAGACGCGGAGCCCCAGGCGCTCGATGGCCCTCGCTACCATAGCGACTCCCAGTTCCGAGAGTCTGATAGTCCGCCATTTGTCCCGCCCGTAGGCGGAACCCAAACCTAACTCAAACCTAACCCAAACCTAATCCAATGAACCAATTTATTAATTAACATACACAATACAATGTACGTAATTAGGTATATCGATAAGAATCGCAAACATCATTATCTACATTTGTATTATATTCCATTAATCATAACCTAATTACGGTCTTATTAAAAGTGCATATTTTTGTTACATTAGTCCAGGTACCAGGTACCAGGCGCCTGTTACCCAGGAAAGCATCGAGCTGCTTAGGCAAGCGCAACTCGAACTCGAAAGAACACCATCGCGACTGTCTTACCCTCGGCGTTTTTTAATTAGGAACGCTTGCAACGGCACCGCGTGTAACGGTCTAATGTTCGTTAAACAGTATTTATTTCCTGGCGAACTCGATAGCGAGCCCACAAGGTACAAACATACGTGTTCTAACGCGGGGTCGGTGGTTCGAATATTCCAATCTGGCTTGAATTTGACTATGCGCCATTCTCCAGGTTCATTCGCGACAATCCTTGCCGATCGACGGATATACGAAACAGTGTTTTATGAGACGCACTGTGGCGTTTACTCTCGGATGGGACAGCCCGTGCGACGACTCAAACGGGACTCTTATGCGATCTTGTCACGGGTTAATCCTTGAATACCGTTTCGGCGATTTATTGCTGCGCGGGAAGTCCAATAGTATCGATCGCGCACCTTAGGTAAACCATAATGGCACCTAGACGCTTGACCGTCATATACGCCGGGTACCTGCAGTGCGGAGCAGTAGTTATCTTACATTTTCTGTATAACCCCCACCTTGCACATAGAGTTCGGAAATTCCGAGCAGTCATAGGGTACATGGCCCTACCAAGGACAGATATAAATACCGAACGGTATCGGAATGAAACACAGTCCACTAAACAATCGTAGGCCACGCACACGTCTCTTGAAGGAACCGATCGTCCATAACCGTCGCCGATTGAGATCGACATAGTGACGACATACATCGCAATTGAACGGACATTGTTCGTGGAAATATCGCAGTAAAGATCGGTTTTGCTATCACCCAGCTTCACTCGTTGCAACGAGGCGAGGACCTCATTTTGTTCTGGATAGGTTTCTTCTGACCGCCTTAATTCGGCATAATCAGGTGCTGTGGTCACATACTCTATTCGCGATAATGCGTCTGCTACGTTGTTGTCCTTTCCGCTGATTTGCCTGAGATCGGTCGTACATTGGCCGATGTAGTCCAGGTACCTGAACTGGCAGGGCGATGCGTTTCCAATTTTTACCGGAAAGCGTATGTTAACGGCTTATAGTTCGTGTATATCGCGAACTGATGCCACGCGACTAAGTGCTGCAGTTTCCCGATCGTATGCGTTGTATTTACCCTGCGCCAGCGATAAGGTTCTTGTATGGAAAGGCAATGGCTTCCACGAATCACCTTCTCGCTGTTGCAGCATGGCACCAAACATGTGATCAGAAGCGTTGATGATTATCGCTAACTGCTGCTTTTTCGCAGGATGCGTTAATATCTCCGCGTTCTCTAACGCGTTTTTTCGGCGCTCCGAACGTACCCGCGTCTGTCTCTGTCGATCATTGAACTTGGACATTTCCTTTGACTTTGCGACCACAAAGTAACCGGTTTAAAGGGGTGGCCGTGGTGTATAGGGGCAGATGCCATGCCGCAGGAGGGCCATCTGTACATATTAATTATACACATATATCCTTTTAACTATTGCAGCTCAAGATTACGGAATGAAATTTTGATCTAAAGGTCAATGTCAAAAATGTCAATTCGAAAATAAGTAAAAACAGAGAAGAAGCTACTAAAATCAATCATTATGTCTATATTACTATTAGTCTAATAAATATAAATAAGTATGTTCGATCCTACAAGGATTCGTTAAAATTGTACTATCCACAAAAATATGAGGTTGTTGGTCAAGAATTTTTATTATCGTAGGCAAAGAAAAATACATTCTGATAATTTAGATAATTCATGGCATTATCTATAACGCTAGACAGGAAATTTTGTTCCGTAGTAATAATAATAATAACGATTATAATAACAATAATTTCTAAATAATCTAAAAATATGTTGATACATTTGCTAAAGACACAGATAACGGAATGCAATAATTCAAATTCAATATTGAGTGTTAAATCATTAAGTGCATAATACTTTTCCGATTTACAAAGAATTCTTATAAAATCCAAATGAATTTCACTGTTAACATGTGCAGGATTAAATTTTTAACGGAAAAGTCAGGAAACCGTTATAAATAAAATAAAATCAAACAAGAACACTTGCGAAGAATATAGAATGTACTGTACACATTATAAGAAATGAACAAAGGAATTAGAGGATGACAATTTTGCCTATTTTGATGAACTAAAATTAGATGAACTAAAATAGAGTCATACTTCTAGCTTTCATCTTGTCATCGTGGAAGGAGTTGAATATAGACACGCCATATCCTGATGGAAATTTACGCAAAACATCTTGGAGAAGATAGTTCCTTTAACGCGTTTGTTACGATACTTCACATCGCGACGGAGTGAAAAGCACTCTCGACTATACAGTGTTAATCGTTCAACTCGAACAGGTATATTTATTTCTAAACTGTGTGCTGCGTGCAAAGATATTTCGAATGAAAATACTTCATATAAAAATGAATATTCAATGTAATAATACTCTTCTTTTTTTATCAGAGGATGAAGGTCAATTTGGGATTTTTCAATAGTTATGCGTTATAAAAAATTGTTGAGATATATGAAGTCAGAAATTAATAACTACCAGGATTTACTTCATTCCTGATGCTGGAAATGTTCGAAGTATCGTCCATTACAATCAATGAACCTGAATATTTTGATAAAAAGAAAAATAAATCGCGAAAAAATAATTACTGCTCCAAATGTGTATCAAACAACTATCGCTTGAAGCATTTCCAACTATCTTTTCCATTGATAAGTAACTTATGTTCTATTACATCTCGGTATATACACTAATGTCGTTAAAAAAATTAATAGGATTCGATATATTGTCAATAAAGTTCATTATCTCACTGTTGTCTCGTTTAGTATAACGATTCCTCCTACTATGGTGAAAATCATTGAATTTTAAAATCATAAAGGGTTTCACGTTGAGATCTCTGTTACAGTTTAAACATCTTAGACTGTTATGTATTATAGTCATTATTATTATTATTTTATTATTCGTGTTATTTTAACATCATCATATTTACTCACATATAAAGAAATAAAATTAAAATATACGTGTAAAGAAAAGAATATTATTTATGTAGTTCATAACTATTTGGACCTATAAAATTCGACGTAAATTAAAAATTAAGAAGGGGATTAATATCTGCTACTTATATTTTTTCTAGGCGTTTCTACTGTAGTTTGTGCCATCTTTATTATTTTTCTACTCTAATTTCGTTTTCTGACTTCACCATGCGACTTCACTGCCCCCTAACGTGCTAAGCAATATAATCTCTCATGTTTCGAGATTTTCCTTTGCCTCAAAGATTTTCTCGCAAAATATAATAGAAATATCGGTAGTGTGCAATTTTGGCTGTAGTCCGTTTTTCGCTCTAAGGCATGGTAACTTTATTTTCTTATTAACTAGGATAGTTCATTTTGTTTTATATAACTACGGTATAAATATAGATATACTTACATTATATACCGCCCAGATTCGCTTATCCAAGTGTCTGAACATTTCAACGAGACACAACACTGTCCGATATGTTTTGCATGTACATACAGTCGTCACGAGTAACAGAAACTTAAAAGGTGATCTCTACGTAGGTTTTATATGTAGATAAATGCGTTATGCTACCACAGACCTCTTACCAGGGATATTGCCCACAGAGTTATGAACAAAAGCAGGTCTTTGATAATTCTATGTCTTTATCTTACGATAGGTTTGCTTTGCATTATTATATAGGTTATAAGAAACATAAAGGCGGATGGCAAACTTTATAATCCTTTTTAATTTTCGTGATATTTTCCAACACGTCATACAAAGGGGCGTTATGTAATATTAATTCGCTATCTGAATAATTACTTGGATTTTGAGGTTTACTTATTATAAGGAAACGACAAAGTATTCTTCGTTCTTGACCTGCTCTTTACTAATCGAGAAACGTGTTGCCAAAGAGCCGGAGCGGTAGCAAAGAAAAACGGACGCTGATCACTCAACGAACGTTTGTATCATGCTTCGTCACAGCCAGTGTCCACTGTTATTGGCCGAAACGACGACGATAATCGACGGGTCGCAGCGAAACCGAGTGCAATAGGATATAGCAGCATCGGCAATAGTATTTTGTTTATTAACATTTACTGTATCTCATTCGATCTCGCTACGGCTCGTCGATCGTCTTTATCACCGTTTTGGGCAACAGCGGTCACTTCCTGTAAGCGGGGTCGGTTAGTCGTGAAGATATAAAAACTGTGTGCGAACTTGTCGCGCACAGGTGATACACAGGGTTGTACGAAAAAAACAAAGGAGGATAAACAGATGATACTGGACACGACGAACGAATACACCCAATATACCGAACCGTCTCTCATTGAAATCTTTTAAGCAGACGATTTTTTAGCGTTTCGGTTAGTGTGAGATTGTCTTTCGCTGACTTCGAATGTCGAAAACTAATTATTTCAATGCTTTTTTTAAAAAGAAACAATTATTTTAATGTCATTTTTAAGAATAATTATACTGCAATTAGTAATATTACGAACGATTGCGTAAATATCATTGTTGGCGAGTTGCGACCTGCATAAGTCTCGTCAGTTGAGTGTTAAAGAGACTACATTGTATGACAGTGTTTTTCGCGAAGAATTCAGTCACACGTTCCTTCTACGGGATTGATCTTACCTCTGTACTAGACACATTTTCCGACGATTATTAATTATTTCAGTAAACATATATCTGCCTCTCGCAAAAAAAAAATTACATTTGATAATTTTTGTTACTTATTGCATTCTTTTGGTACAGAACTATAACTACAGACAGTGTCACTGAAAATCATACATCTTAATATTCGAAAGGTCTTTGTTTATACGTTACAGTTGTTATATAACATATGTACCTAAGGTTAAAATAATTTACAAGCAGACACGTTACATACTTTTATTTGACATATAAAGTTTGCAAACTGAATGTTTCGTTTTTAAAGGATACCGTAAATATTTTCGAAAAAAAAACACGTTAAAACCGTCAGCATATAAGGAATATTGGTATCTTCGACGATTTACAGCAAGTATTAAGCGTTTCATCGGTGCATTTTAAGCATTTCTTTATATCGTTAATAATTTTTATTGCATTTAAACGATTATTCTTAATGTTTCCATTGATGCTGTCAATCCAAATAGATAGTTGGGACTAGACGTTATTCCCAAAGAATTATGTCAGACATTCAAATCAGGCACGATAATTAAAATGTTCTTCCATAAGCACTTCACTATGGAGCAATTATTTATAATTTTACCAAACCTGAAATTTTACGAACTCTTGATCCCATACATAACGCGGCATTGGGAATAGCCACAGGACTTTAGCGCACTTAATCAACTAGCGGCATTCTATTCAAAGCTAAAGAGTACGTAATGGTGACTCTAGTTTAATAAAATATCAATATAAGTTTCATCAATGACAGCTGCATATTTTCAACACTCACAAAAATGAAATGTCCAGAACGAGTCATTTTCACTGTCGTCGTAGTTCTAGTGTTAAATAATAAATTAAAAGATTGATTTCTGTAGTTTATTTCTTCGGTCAGCGAGGACGATTCCATTGACAGTGAAATTATAAGACCTGTAAAGAAGAGTAAGATGACAGTGTTTTCAAGTGATTCCAACACTGACGAAAATAAAAATTGTCACACCGCCGCGCTTACAAATGCTTGCATGTCATCCTGGAGTCACTACACTTCCATCTCAGTGTGACACTGTAGCCTCCGTGAACAATCTCATTTTTGGTGAAGAATTATTTGAAATGTTATGCAACGAACTGTGCAGCTAACACGATCAAACCGCAATGAAACGCAAAACACCATCCAGAATACTCGAGTGGTCTCCGGTTACACCGTAAGACATGAAAAAATTCCTTGGCCTAATTATTCTGATGGGTCAAACGAGAAAAGATAGCTGGAAAGATTAAGAGTCTACAGATCCTTTGATATTTACCGCTATATTTGCACTAAAAATGAGCCGCCATAAATTTGAACAAATATGGACATTTTGGCATTTCGATGATAATACGAAAATGGACAGACGCTCGGGGAGACTTAACGCCTAAGGTTTCGCGCGTACAACCCAGCAAAAGTGTCAAAATATGGTTTACTTGTTCGTATGGTGTGCGAGCGTGACACTGGCTACATATGCAATGTGAGGATATACACTGCTGAAGGAAAAAAAATGGAGCAAACTATTCTTTCAGTTCATGGTCCCTATCTTGGCATATGGCACCATATTTACCAAGATAATTATTATAATAGTATATCTACTGCAGAATTGCTGCGCCAAAACAGAACTAGAGTATGTGGAACTATCAGGGAGAGCAGAGGCTTACCGTCAAATTGAAAAATAAAGGCATCAACAATGAAGAAAGGAAACATAATATTTTATAGAAAAGGTGATATACTTCTCCTCCCATGGAAAGAAAAGCGGATTATCACAATGATCTCAACCATTCATGACACTTCCATCTAGACAACTGGAAGAAAAAAAATAGAAAAACGGAGAGATCATTGAAAAACCTACCTGCATCCATGAATATAATAACCACATGAAAGGGGTTGACCCTGCGGGTCAGTCCCTTTCGTGTTACCCCATTCTGAGAAAAAGTATGAAATGGACAAAAAAGGTAGTCCTCTATCTTATAAACTGTGGACTTTTCAATTGCTTTAGAGTATACAATGAATCCAATCCACACAAAAAAATGAAGTACAAACAATTTCTGCTTTCGGTGGCAAGACATTGGATAACGGACGACAATAATGAAGGCTCTCCGGAAACGGAAAGAGATCTGCCGAACCCTTCCCCTGGCGGTGCAGGTAGAGCACCATGTAAAGATCCACCCAGAAGTTTGTTAGGTGATATGAAACAGCATCAACCTACTTGCATTACAGCGAATGGAAAAAATAAAATTTCCTAAGAGTCCCTGCAGAGTTTGTGCCGCCCATGGAAAACGAAGCGAATCAAGATATATATGTAAATTTTGTATGGTTCCTCTTCACAGAGAAAAATGTTTCACACAATATCATACTTTAAAAAAGTAATAGAAACTTCGGTGAAATTTATTTTTGAATAAACTTTTATAATAAATATTACGAGACAATTTTTTTAATAATACCCAACCTGCATTCTATTTTACAATTTCTAAAAATGTCGTACAAATTAATTTTTTCAGTAAAAAAGTTATTATAATTATTAAAAAACATAATTTTTTTTTAATAATACCTAGAATGCATCTCATTGTACAATTTCTGAGAGTTTCACCAAAATTGCTTCATAAATAACAATGTTATGATGATTTTGGAACGTACAAGTATGCCCTAAAACGTGCGGTCCTAGGCGTGTGTCTTACAGATTTCTTTGCGGTCCTTAATGTGTTAAAACTCACGCGGCAGAAAACAAGACAACCTTTAGTACTAATCGACACCCCCGGACGAGCTTTTGATAAAATCGAACTCGACCTGTTGGGACCATTATCCGCGACGGACAAAGACAACAAATACATACCTACCTTCCAGGACCTCCTAACCAAATATTCATTAGCCGTGCGCCTCTAGAATGCGAACCCATCGAGACCGCGGACGCTCTCATAAACCATTTTATATGCCGTTTCGAAGCTCCAAAGATAATACTGACCGATCAAGGCAGTAATTTCGTTAGCGCCTTAATCAAATAAATCACAAAGAAATTCAGAATTACACAGTTTCACACAACCGCTTCCAACCCCAATCCAATGGTTCCCTTGAACACTCCAACATCGTCCTTACCGAATACCTCGAACAATATACCTCCAAAAATAACTGGGACACCGGGTTGGACCTA
This sequence comes from Lasioglossum baleicum, assembly GCF_051020765.1. NCBI lineage: Eukaryota > Metazoa > Arthropoda > Insecta > Hymenoptera > Halictidae > Lasioglossum > Lasioglossum baleicum. The sequence continues at coordinate 2,402 of NW_027470670.1, read as the reverse complement.
GCCATGTTCTCATACAGCACCAGCGTCCATGAAGGAACGCAAATCACTCCCCACGAGATAGTATTTGGCACCCTGACGCGTTTACGCTCGGCCGATAATCCCCCGAAATTTACGACCGACGAGACATACAATGTATACATGAAGGACCTACAAAAACACCTGATCGAGGTTCAGTCTCTGGCCCGCCAAAATCTCATTAATTCCAAGACCCGGTCCAAGTCATACTACGATCCCAAATGAAAGCTACAAAATTTCGCGGTAGGAGACCTACTTCATCTCCTCAAAGAACTCCAAAAAGGGAAACTGGACCTGGAATACACGGGTTGCCATCGAATTGTGAACACCTACCCTAACGAGAACGTTAGAATAACGCAACGCGTATAGTACATAAAAATAAGTTAAAATTAGCGAAAAACACCCTCCCCGGAATGTAAGAATAATGACGCCACCCCCTCTCCAGCAACCTACAATCAACTTAACCACCAGGATGAAGACTACCTGGATTTTTGCCATATTCCTCACAATAACAACCGCCAAGGCGCTAATCGGCTGCGACTACGGTGGACGAAGGCTAAATATAACGACCTTCTCCATACTTAACAAGCCCCGGTGTTATATTCCACCGGAGACCACCACAACAAAAGTCCAAGATATACAACTCCTACAGCTAGCGCAATACCACACCACCCATGTAATACAGGTGCAAGGTGGAAATAGATCGGACAATATACTACTACGGAATGCATTCGCACATATCGGCAGTACAAAACGGAAGAGAGCAATATCTATTTATGACAACGAGAAACGTATGTGACAAACTACTCAACTCGGGAACCATCTACCTAACCCAAGCAGCTATCCTCACCAGAATCAGACCAAATTTGACAACGGGCAGAGGAGCCACACTCGCCAGTAACCTACGCAATGAGGGAACATGTGCAGGAACAGCATACAGCAACCCATACGGTAAATGGACCAAAGTCGTCGTCCAAGCCTTAATATAAATAACCGTACTTGAATACACCAGTCCAATAAAAACCAGAACCCAAGAGGCCATCCTACGATCCGGCTAGAGACGCCCGGTGCAGCCCGGCAGATGCCTGAATTCGGACAATGACTACCGCCTTTTGGGATCCAACACCCATCGACTCCTACCAATTTGTCCATTACGATATACCGTATGAAGGAAGAGCAACTGTCACCTCCGCAGAAAACCACCCCTCTCTTTTACATTGTGATAATTTACACTGTGACGACGCAGGACGTAACATTCGCCCTAGCCCAAACGGCGAAAACAATGTTATGTTAATGATATTAATAAAAACGAACATTCCAAAGCTTTCAATTCTGCAAACCCAAGACAGCCCCATTAAACGCACCGTCAGACCCGCAATGATTAACTTAGGCATTTTCACATTCATCAACTCTAAATTCATATACGTCGAGAGATATCTGAAGGAACAAATTACCCAAATGTACCAAGCGATAGTAAAGAAAAGTACCAACTGGGGGCGCAGATAATAAAAAAACGCACTGGCCAACCAGATCAAGACAAATCGGCCTCGCCATAATGAAGAAACCAAGTTACCTCGCAATCCCAACGGGAGAGGCACTCCACATTGTGCAATGCGTTCCACAAGTCGTACAGCTCAGGAAAACGAAAAACTGTTTTCACGAGCTGCTCCTAACATACAACAAGACCGCCTTTCTGAAATCCCGTATGCACGTCATCACCGAAAGAGGAACAATAAGAAGATGCAGCGAATTGGTACCTACTGCATTTAACACATTGTTGTCGGGACACGTAAAAATAAGTTTATCTCAATTGTGAGAAGAGTGCAGGCCACGTAGTTCTACGTTTTTTATAGATGGGTGGTAGAATGAGGGACATAAAGCTATAGTTACTAATGTTTGATGTTGGCCTTTCTCATACATAGTATATATTACGAAATATTTTAGTTCCAGCTAAGTATCTCCACATAAGGTTATTTCTATATGTAATGGCGAAAATGCGGTATGCATGTGTCGGATAGAATGAAAGAGCAAGTGATGCGACTTAGTAAGATTTCGGAACGACTGTCGGAGAGAGTGAAAGAGCGAATGACGTAGCAGGAAAAATGAAAAGTCGAATGACGTGGATGCGGTATGTTTGACAGCGTGGCTGAGAAATGCGAAGAAGTAGGAGAGGTAAGAGATGGGAGCAGGAGACCTAGCGAGTGAGAGTCAATCTGGTCCGAAGCGCGGACAAGTAAAATTTCTTTGCATTCCTAAAATAAAATTGACATACCTTATGGCGTTCATATATTACATACAGATAAAAAGGAATACGAGGATAACGAAAACAACGAAGAAATATTTGCAGACAATTTGTCAGATTATTCGTCGGATGGTAATATTCATAG
>NW_027470669.1:0-34499 GCF_051020765.1 Lasioglossum baleicum | reverse complement strand
ATACATACTATACACTTTGTTATTTTACCTTTATACCGATTGTAGATTCGAATGTCTATTCGTATCCATTAAGAATAGTCGGCCAAGCTGAATTTTTATTCGTACATACATATGTAATATTGGTATATTTAGTCACTTTAAAAAGAGATAAATCGATTATAAGTTAATATACGATATATAATAATAGTATCATATACATATAATCGATATAACGTTATTATACTATAGCATCTCGACCGAAAGTTCTTGTGTATGACAAATCATAAGCATACGACATGAATACAAATCTGTTGACTATGTACTGACAGTCAAGGAGCACCGAAAGGAGAGGGGATAGATGATGGTTCTGCAAGATTTAATTAATAAACAGATAACGGATGAATAGTAATTTCATATAGAGATAACAGAGATAATGAAGAAATTACATTGCAATTAATGTAGTTGACTGAATGAAAGACAAATTAATTGGAACACAAGGAACTTAATTTGAATTATGAAAATTATTTATCGATCCATCACTACTTTTTTTCTGTTATTTCATTTTTTATAGCTTTCATAAATCAGAAATGATTTAAGATGTTAATTTTAAAAGATAATTTAAATTTGATTATAAACTAGTATTTTCTATGACCTAAATTAATTTTATTGTAATGTAATTTAAATAATAAGAAAAGTTTGTACTGTGTTTTTATTACTATATTATAAATATTACTATAACAAATATAATCATCTTGTTTTTTTCAATTTTCGAATTAATTGGAGGTAATATAAAAATATTTTGTACATTAATATTTTAAAAACATCTTTATTATTTAAAACTTCGTATTAATTACGTATTAATTACATGACTATTCATTTATAAATATATTTCGTTTTTACTGTTTCAGTTTCCCGATCTTTCTTTATTTTGTCACGAATTTTGAGCGCAAGTAACTCCTGGATGAATTGTTTTTAACAAGTGTTATTACAAACAAATTACAATTTATGTTATTATAATTTACATTTTTTTTTTTATGTAAATTCTAGTATAAATTCACTGAAAATTGTTAAATAGATGTTTTTCCATCTTCGTTTTATCCTATATACTAGGTAAAGGATACTTAAAGTTAGCATTTATTAATAATATATTATTTTATAAAATATATTCCGATTATATACAACAAGATTAGTTATAAATATACTGGATATACTTTATCTTGGCCTTAATATACCTTACCCTATCACAGTGTTTTCTATACAATTTTCTAAATTAAAAAAATTAAGGAAATTTCTTCCACTTTATTTAAATATTGAGTCTTATATTTAACGATACCACTAGTTGAATTTACCTAAATTTGATGAAATTCTTCACACGACTATATAGGAAGAAAAATTTTTATATAATGCAACATGGAGAATCAGATAACATTAAATAATATATTTAAGTCATATAATCAGATAACATTCACAATTGTTGAAAGTAATTAAGAAAATATTTTTAACGATAAAATTAAATTAAATAGTTTGTATGACATGTTATACAAGTTAAGCTATCTAAATAATTTATTTACGTTTACCAGTTAGTTTCATGAGAACATATAGTAATAATTTTCTAATTATATATATTCAAAAATCAAGAATAATCGACTAGAAAATTTTTAACAAGACGATGTTTCTTTATTTTCTGTTTAACACGATGTTCCAGACATTGTGTGCGATAAGCTATGATAAAAGATATTTGAATAGGTAAGTTTGGAAAATTTTCTACAAACAAATGTTTAAAATGACAAAACTATATTTGTTTAAATTACTTTTCTTTAAAAATATATAAATTATTCACATGATCTATTTTCAATGTGTATTACAGAATTATCTCAATGTTATTTTGAAACAGTTGGAATAATTATTTGATATTGACTCTAAGAAAGTTAGAACAAACATGCAATCTCAAAAATTAAATAAATTACTACCTTTCAGTGTGCTTAGATTAAAGTTTATTATTCTTTGAATACTATTTCATAATTTCAAGTATCAAAAAGTTATCTAAAATACTAACTCTATTTCATAACCGTATCTATTATCTAAGTTTTTAATTGTGCAATAATAAACTAATCATACATTACTGCTGTATACTATAAAATTATAGTGGATTGATGTATTTGTATATTTATACGACTATCTTACTTCTGATATAGTTTCAATTTTGCATACAATTTCGCATTATTGACTTTTTGACATTTCGGAGGACTGTAACAAATACGATACAAATATATATAATTTTGAAACGTTAAAAGCTGTCTTCGCTAATATTACGCGATAATTTTATTCTAAAGTTATGGCGGTAGTAGGAATTAATGGATTCGGAAGAATAGGGAGGATGTGTTTGCGTGCATGTATTGAGAAGGATGTTACGGTAAGTGTTAATTAAAATTCATAATCGTTTGTAAATATTTGTCAATCAAACAGATACAAAACTATTATGTTATATTAGGTTACGATGATTAATGATCCATATATTTCGACCGAGTATATGATATACTTATTTAAATATGACTCGACACATGGACCCAGTACTGTAAAAATGGAATGTGAAAATTGGACAAATTGTTATTGGAGGTATAATTAATAAAGTACTATTTAGTAAATGTTTTATTAAAATTAATTTAACTAAAATTTAATATTAAATAATTATAATATTGAATTATATATATAATTGCTAATATAACTACTACTGTACAGTATACTGATGATTATATAATCTAACAACATTAAGGATTTATTAGTAATTAAACATTTTTTATTTTTATACTATCACCTAAATTAATTTTTGCTTTTAAAGATAACAGGATATTCACATCACAAGAAAAAATCCATGTAAAATAAATTGGAGAGAAGCAGGTGTAACATATGTAATTGAAGCTACTGGGGTTTTCACTAATATAGAGAAAGCAAGCGTAAGAAGCAAAATTAATTTCCCTTTTTAATTATAAACCATAAATTTGATACATTTTCGATTACACTGAAACGTAAAAATTTTATATTTTTTACTTAAAAATGATAAAATTTATAAAACAATTTTTAAAGTCACATCTTCGTAAAGATATCAAATTTATATTATAATTTTAAACTACTTTTTAATATGAAGTGGTATGATTGTAAAAGCATAGTAAGAAAGAATATATCTGATTTATTGTAGTTACATATGGATAGTGGAGCCAGAAGAGTGGTTATTACCGCACCTTCTAAAGATGCACAGATGATAGTTTATGGCGTGAATCATTCGTGTTATGATCCAAAAAAAGGTAAAATAATCTCAGCTGCTTCCTGTACAACAAACTGTGCAGCACCAATCATTCAAGTGATGCATGATAATTTCGAAGTTATCGAAGTAATGATCAGTAGTGTACATGCTTTAACATCGATGCAGCGAACTTTAGATGGACCCATAGAAAGGGAAAAAGTAATTATGAAATACAATTTTTTAGCAGTTATAAATTCTCTGAAACATTTGTTACTTTTATTATTATTTACTGCAATACGGACCAATTGATATCGGAAACTTAAATGTTTCGGCTATATTTTTAGCAGACAAAAATGATTGAAAATTAAATGTGTTTGTATTTTATGTATTCTAAATCATCAATACCGTTTGCATTCTTTAAGAATAGAATGATCGATGTTTTTAACTGTACCATTATAGGTACCACTACTAATAAAATTTACTTTTTTAATATGTTAATGCTGAAATGTCCTTTACTTTTTACTAAAAAAAAAATTAATAAAAAGGAAAGAATATAGCACTAAAATGAAATATATATTTGTTTTGTATTTATTAAACATTTCTTACAGTAGCTTAATAAATTGTCAAACATTATATTCTTATAATAGTTTCTATTATACTTAATAAATAGCTTGTTTAAAATTGTAATATTTACTGATATATCATGTACAACAATATTTGCTTTACTAACTTAAGAAAATATTAATTTTGTCTAATCAGTCGTGGAGAGATGGTAGAGGTGCATTGCAAAATATCATTCAACATCATCAGGTGCAGCCAAATCTTTAGACAAAATTATTCCTGAGCTTAAAGGCAAAATATCTGCAATAGCTTTTAGAGTACCGATTCCAAATGTTTCGTTGTGCGACATGACTTTTAGGTAATACTTTCATGAATTATAAGAAGCAAAATATGAAAATATATATATTATTATCCATAACATTTATCAAAAACATATTTGATATTAATCTAATATGTTTTTCACTTTACTAATATTATAAAATTATTATACGTTATAAACAAATTCACGTAATATAAATATACAACTATATATTATCAAGAATTTACTCTTTTACTGTCAAGTGATAACTGTATATTTATATAATAATTTTATTAATTTCAGGGTTAATAAACCAACAACATATGAAGAAGTGAAGGATGCAATGAAAACAGCATCAGAAAACGATCTAAAAGATATATTGAATTATTCAGATGAAGATTGTGTATCATCCGATTTTAATAACTCAAGTTATTCGTGTATTTTCGATGCCAAAGCTGGTATTCCACAGACGAGCACATTCATTAAAGTCGTTGCCTGGTAATTATCAACAAAAATATTATTTTACAAATATTATATTTGAATCCCGAATTATCGATAGATCCGTGGTAGTAATATAAGATACGATAATCCAAGATGCAGTAAAAATAAATTTAACAATTCATTAACACTTATAAATTATAAATTGCTTATTGAAATCTTATTTCTTTCAATCCGAATGTAACAGTACTCTAAATTTTTAATATGGCTAATTCAAGTTATTCTGTGAAAAATTTTGAAATTTATTAATCATAAAATATAAATATGGAGAATATATTGAATACGTGAAAATTAATCCAATAAATAGATAGTTTAGTATTAATAATCGAAGTATAAATGTTTGCAGGTATGACAATGAATATGGTTATGCACATCGTGTAGTGGATTTGATAAAATATATGTACCAAGTTGATTCTGGTAATATACAAGTACCTGTAGAAGAGCCAGAAAAAAGTGAAGATTAATTATTTTGTTCAGTAATAAGAATACATTATAAGATTACATTTTATGTAAAATAACTATAATGTATAATCTATTTATATTTTCTTACCAATTTAATTATATTAAGGAGTACTGCCACATTAAAATTGTATTCTTTTTTTTATTTTGTTCTGTATATGTATTTCTGTTTCAAAAGTACGATTTAAATAAATTTATCTACTAAATAACATTTGTATGTTAAACAATTATATCAAAATAATTTTGAGTCGATACCATCCATTCCAGTTTTTAGTAAATTATAATTAAATCATTGTTTTCAATGAACAATATTTAAATTTAGCCGCTTTTAAGTACGTCAATAAGCAGGGCGAGTCACGTGACCCGAGTATAGCCGATGAATACACGAAACTAGGAACGGTTACAGCGCATACGCCTAAAACTGGTGCCGGTTATATTACCATTTTCTGCCTTCAAATGACACTGCTTTTGCGGTAAGCGTAGAATTCACATTGATCTTGCACGTGAGTATTGCAATTTTTCAACTTAATTTTAATTCATGATATGTCTTTTCATAAATTAATATTTTCACTACATCATATTCATTTACTGTGATGAGCTATAATCTTTTATTTAATGTTAATATCTAGAATAAAATAGTATTTCTACATTATGCCATTCTTTTATCTAAAATTATGTAGCATATACTACATATATTTCTTCATACCGGTTGATATGACATCATTCAAAATGAGTATCTTCCTGTAATAATTTTCCTATATCAGTTAGATATAGAAGCTGTTCAAGAATTTTCGAAAACACGTGTACCGATATATTATATTTCTAAAATGTTTCAATTTATTTTTTGCTTAAATAATCATTTCAAAGAGTTGATTGAATTCGTTTCATTCTATTTATTACGTATGCTTACGTTGATATTCATCACGTCACGTAACCCAACTTTTAGCTTCAAGGAATAGTTGAATTATATGCAACTAACTGTTTAAAAATGTGAACTAATCGATTTAATAAACATATTAAGACATGATACAATGAACATATGAACATATTAAGATATAATAGCAATCCTTTCTTGATGTATTTGAAACGTTAAGTTATAATTTTTTACTAATATGTTCTTAAGTAATTCATAAATTGCATTTTTTAATTGAGCTAACTACTAAATTCTATTATTTTAAATTAAATTATAATAGCAAATTTTCAAATTGAATAATCTTAATATGTATATTATATATATTATATTATCTTATTGTGTATTGAATAATTTGATATTAAGTTAAGTTTCAATGTAATTATAAAATATGTTAAACATAAATATATATAGATATGGCTTTAAAAATTGAAACACAAATATGTGAAAAAGGTCACGTTCGTCTTTGAATATAGCCTAGATACAAGACGTTAAGAGATCTCTTTGACCTTGAATGACCTTTAATATTAAACGAAGTGTTACAACATAAATTATCTGAATTGCAATATTTATTTAACTTTTAATAAATTATTTGATTTAATATTAAAATATTATTTATATTAATGCAAGATTATTTAGAAGCAACTACGTATTTTTCAACATACACATATATATTTATTGATTACATTATCATTATTTTTTGCTTGAATAGTAATATTTACAACAAAACACGTGAAATTACAATAAATCAGAATATTACGTATGGATTATATCGTACCTTACAAATTACCATGGTTATGCATATATGAATTAATAAATATATTTTTAGTTAATGCAATATGTCTTAACATCGTGTAAGATAAAATATAAAATCAGTGAAATATTAAATATCATAAACTCAAAAAGTTTATTAAATTTATTGTGAGGTTATGTCATCTATAATGCGATTACTTTCATTTATATCATTATCGCCAAAATTAATTTGCAAGAGACAATGGATATTTGCCGAATCAAAAATATGTTTTCCAAATTAAACCGGTCATTTTCCAGTTGTACAGAAGAAGAAGACAACATGAGCAAAAATCGGAATTAACGGATTCGGCCGTATTGGCCGTCTTGTGCTTAGAGCCTCCCTTGAACGTGGCGGTCAGGTACTTAATAATTTATAAATTTTATATATTGTTGTTTTCAGTTTTTTAATTATTATAATATTAATAGGTTGTCGCCATTAATGATCCCTTTATTGGTTTGGACTATATGGTATATATGTTCAGATATGACTCTACACATGGTAGATTTAAGGGAGAAGTCAAAGCTGAAAATGGTTGTTTAGTTGTCAATGGCAATAAAATTGCTGTATTCATTGAACGTGACCCAAAAGCTATTCCATGGGGAAAGGCTGGTGCTGAATATGTTGTAGAATCAACTGGAGTCTTTACTACCATAGAAAAGGCTTCTGTATGTAAAAATTTGTACATTTATATGTAGTAGAAAGATCTATGTATAAGTCTTTATATACAAATATTTTAATTGTTTTAATCTTTTAGGCCCATTTGGAAGGTGGTGCAAAGAAGGTTATCATTTCTGCACCATCAGCTGATGCACCTATGTTTGTTGTTGGTGTAAACTTAGATGCTTATGACCCAAGTTACAAAGTTATCTCCAATGCTTCCTGTACTACCAATTGTTTAGCTCCTCTTGCTAAAGTTATTCATGATAATTTCGAAATTGTTGAGGGTCTTATGACTACTGTACATGCTATTACTGCTACTCAAAAACTGTTGATGGACCATCTGGAAAGGTATGTAAGTTCTTCCTAATATTGCTTTTCTTTGTTTTATGATTGATGCTTCTGTTTCATTTTATCTAATTTTGTTCTTGTATAATAGTTATGGCGAGATGGTCGTGGTGCTGCACAAAATATTATTCCTGCTGCAACTGGTGCCGCTAAAGCTGTTGGTAAAGTCATTCCAGCTCTAAATGGAAAACTGACCGGTATGGCATTCCGTGTACGTACACAATGTATCGGTCGTTGACTTAACCGTTAGACTTGCCAAACCTGCAACCTATGATGCTATTAAAGCTAAACTTAAGGAAGCCTCTGAAGGACCATTGAAAGGAATTTTGGCCTATACAGAAGATGATGTGGTCTCTTCTGACTTCATTGGTGATAACCACTCCAGTATTTTTGATGCTAAAGCTGGTATTCCTTTGAATGATAACTTTGTTAAATTAATTTCCTGGTATGATAATGAATATGGTTATTCTAACCGTGTGGTTGACTTAATTAAGTACATACAAACGAAAGATAACTAAAGTTTATCACATATTTATATATAACACATCTTCGTAAACGTTTCTGTATGATAATGTTTATTATACGACCATATTCGAATGAAATATCATTATATTTAACCAGTAGAATTTCCAATCAGAAATTGAAAATATGAAATTAAGAGTATTTTTTAGTATAACATTTTTCCGCACAGAAAATAGTTGTATCTGATATTGTATAGACATTAATTGTCAAAATAAGTACAAAAGAAAGCAGAATTCGTTATAGTTGAATCTTCATTCACGATTTTAAAATATTTTCGTGAATATAAGATATAAATGCAAATTTAATATGTATTTGTGAAAGTTACGTAGTCACATATGCAAAGTAAATTCTTGTATCATATATTACTAAGTACAAGTATATATGTTACATTTAATTGTCTTTTATCATTTATTCATTCATCACATTCACAACTTAAACTTTAAAATATTTGTGATTTCTTTCTGTAATATTATTTGTCATTCAACACATTGACATCAATAAAAATTGTTATGAAACTAAGAGAATGCTTTATTAATTTTTCAAACATTTCTTTATCTTTTATGTATTGGTACATTTTTACAAGATTACATGAATAATAGGAATGGAATAAATCAACAGTAACTTCATATACTTTCTGTACAATTTCTGTACACTTACAAAAAGATTTTTTTGTATGATTGTTGATTGAAATATTTCTAAATAATTTAACAAAACAGCTTTAACCACGAGAAGTGGCTGTAATATAGTTACAATATTATTAAAATATTATATGGTATGGCACAAGGAATAGTCTGTTACTTAACATTTCTCAGCAATATTAAATTAGTTTTTATAGTGGTATTGAACAAAAGCATTCTAAGAACATTGTCTTTATATACAAATGAAGTCAACGATCTGTAAAACAGTAGCAAATAATTGAATCTGATATTCTTTATTTTAAAAGTGATATATTGAATAATCTGGTAAATAGAACAAAAGTAGAACATACAAATTGATTAAAGATATCAACATTTCTTTTTAAAGTATATTTATTCTTGAATGTTCTGTTCCTGCAGACTTCATTTTCTCTCATTCCTTGTTCTAATTCTATTTGCTATGTACAATTATCATCACGAAATGAAATACATTGAACACTTTAGGAATACCGATCAGTTATGCCATGCTGTGAAAAATTTGTTGTACAGCCATACGAAATACAGTTTCATTTGTTGACATAAACAATAAACATCCATCACTCGCTTTTATAGTATGTTTTTATAGTATACAGTAACCACCAAGCTTTCACTATCGCTTGATGCGATTATTCAAGTTTTAAAACTCTTTAATATATAAAAGAACTATTCTCAGCAATTTAGCATAGTACTATGCATAAAAAATATAAGATTTTAAAATATCTGAACTTTAAAATGCTATAACATTTGAATGCTAGAGAGTGCAGATGTTACTATAATATTTGTACCCACGCTTCTAATAATGCACACTGGAATTATCTGTGAAAGAGGACAAAATGTGAATAATAGCGTAACCACAAGAAATTTTTGTTGACAATATTTTCTTTAACATTTCTGCTAATCATAGAAACATCTATTTTTTTTCCTTTTTTTAAGAAAATAATCCAAATATTTATATAAGTATCAGTAAACCACACATTATGAAAACATTAAAAATATATAAAGGGACATTTAAAATCTAAGTAATGTTTTCAACAGTAACTGACAATGGAAATAGGTTGAATAGTTAACACTGGATAATTTTATTAATATTTTCTTTGTAATATTAATTCTTGGTTACGCTAATTGTTATGAATATACGAAACTTTGCAAAAGGAAATGTTCTAGACTAGCATGACACATGATATACTCGATTTTACGACAAATTTAGGAAAAATCGATAATTCACAGTTTGGAGTCTTTACAAATAATAACAAATTACATCATGTTAAAATTAAGAGTCTTGCACGAAGATTTATACGTTCCTGTAGTACGCTCGCTAACTCTCGTGTTAATCTTCACAAACTAATCGCAGTTCGGCGTTCTTCTCTCGCAATTCTTGTAATGTTAATTTCTTGATTCTTCTACTTCATCTTTAAGAGCATCTCATCTCCTCCTTCTCGCTCTGTAAATAAAGTAAAAAATAATAATTCTTTAGGATCTGTAGAAATATATTGAAACTTTAATAAAATACAAATAAGAACTTACTTGGACTGGGTTTTCTATAAATATGAAATGCACCACAGACACCAGTAAATTGTTGTGATTGTGGAGTTTCCAAAGGTGGATTTTCAGGTAGTTCGCTCTTTGGAGAAAAGTGAGAAAATCAGCAACAAAACTTGACTTTCATTTAAGGTTTTTTGTCCCTCTCCCTCACTTTTTTGACCAACCAATTTTCGAGGTGAAGTCTGTAGTAGAGATATATGACAAAATTTTTTTTATAACAATAATTTTGCCTACATATTTTAACTTCTGAATCCATAACATTGTTAACAACATGTAAAATATCTGAAATATCTACTGTGCAGATCCGTAAAAAAGCAGCTTAATTAAATGCAGGTTTCATTATTAATAATTTTAATTTAAGCATTTGATAACTGAATGTTAACAAAATAGGTATAAAGTACTTACGATTCCGGGTGAGATTCTTGGTGGAACTAGTGGAGGTGCTCCAAGGAAACTTTGACCATTTTTCCCTACAAGAACGCGCACAGTTTGAAGCGTAAAACTTTGCTTTCTCAGCCACGATGAAAAGTATCGCAGAGTATGGTAGCAACATATACCTAATTTATTAAGATCAAGACTAGAACTTCTTGCATGTGTTCTGTATGGTCTGGGTGGTGGTGGAGGCGGGTGGTTCCTTCTTTGGAGTCACTATAGTAGCTTCTTCAGGAGGTGGAGGTGGTTTTTTATAAGAGGTCGTTGCACCATTGCACTTGCAGTACGTTGGAGATCATCATCTCTAACGTAGTACAGCTGCTACTATTACCATTTGCCCCAGAAGCAAGAATTGGTGTCAAACGCAATGGTACAGGATGCAAAATTTTGGGATCTTTCTCAACGGCAGATTTTTGAAAATCAAAAATTCACTAATTGCAACCCTGGACTAGTTAAAGAACTGCTAGTTCCAGTTGGAGAATCAACAAATTTTGTCCATTCTTTATTTCTTTCACGAGTACCAGTGGTATTGGGTGGAGTTTTTTGAGTGGTCGTAGTTGTGGAATAGGTGGTGGACCAGTCTTTTGTTTAAGTAAAGAATTAATAAGGGTGGAGGTAAAACATCAGGTAGAGGCACATAATTTCTTCGTAACACAACAAGATGCATAGCCACAAAAAATTCTTGTATACTTAATGCTCCATCTCTGGTTATATCTGCTAGTTGCCAAATGCGACTAAGTTCTCCTAAAGGAAGTCCAGACTTTTTAAAAAATGTCCTGGCTATGGGACCATGTAAAAGTCCCTCAGGATCAAGTTGCAATTGTGCAAATTGAGCAGCATAATATTCGCGCTGTTCATCACTAATTATCCATACTTCTTCAGGTGGAAATGAGCTGTCACCGTCTCCTTCACCTTCATCACTGCTATGACGTTCTGAACTCTCTTCTTCAGTTCCTAACAGCTGCCTCTGTTCTTCTGATACCAGCAATCCTGCCAACCTCCAGATACAGAATCTAATATTGTTTTACCACCTATATCATTGTTTCTGTCTTGTATTATACTATTTGTTGGTGTCGGTGAATCTGTACTACCACCAGTTTCCCTTGGAGACTCTGCTTCACTTTCACTTTCTGTAGTACTTTCAGGAGCATGACGATGACTTTTCATAGCCCTGTTTGAGTCTGAACTTCTCCTACCATCTTCTTCCTCGGACGCTGGCCAAGTAAATCTTGGTAAAGTGATAACATCCAAAGGCATGGTAATTATCTCTTTACGAATGCTAAGTCCTGCTTGATGAGCTGCTACAAGCTTCAATAGTACATAAAATTGTATTGTTCCAAGATACGCACCAATGTGTGCTGCTTCAGTTCAAAACAAATATCCAATATCTATAAATCAGAAGAATGTATTTTGCTAATAAGCATAATTAGTATCTTATTTAAATTTATCTGTTTTAAATAAATACTTTTACATTTTTGTGACACTTTAATTACAAACATGCTATTTTGAACATTATACAAAAAAATTAAATTAACAAATGTATCTATTATGCATATATATGAACATATCAAAAATTTAAAACTTAAATTTCTACTCTATATTCCTACTTTCTTTATTAAACAAATATAGTAGCTAAAACTACAAAATGATTACCTTTAAGTATATTATTATCGAGCTATTTTATTTAAAATACGCTGTTAATCCAAGGTTCGTATTACTTATTTTGAATATATTTTTTAAATCTAAATTCGATGTAAAGTCATTGGTCACTGTTGTATAAACATTTAAAGAATATTGAGAAATTAATGTCTTTGTCAATCGGATTCCTAAATGAATATATTTTTTTATGTTTAATAAATATCATAATTTTTATTTTTAAATTTTTATTACAGATTTTTTTGATAATAGATGTATTGAAAATAATAACATATCAATATTGTCATTACATCAAAATCAATCATTGAAAAATATTTTATTTGATTTATTTTCGACTAAAAGATACAAAAAAGTAACTGTTTTGTTCGTTATTTAACTACT
Source organism: Lasioglossum baleicum (assembly GCF_051020765.1). NCBI lineage: Eukaryota > Metazoa > Arthropoda > Insecta > Hymenoptera > Halictidae > Lasioglossum > Lasioglossum baleicum. The sequence goes on along the minus strand of NW_027470669.1, from coordinate 21,548 downwards.
ATGCTTATAATCTTCTCGTAACAGTTCTTTAATCCTAACCTTCATGAGGTATTGTAATTTGCCGATATCACATCATATTTGACAAATTAAACGCCCACTTCGATACGATTAATGAGATTTTACGAATTCAATGTCGTGACTGCGCGTATGACAGAAAACTAACAGCTGACAGACTACGTGCAATGAGTAGATATAATTTACCTTCATTGTGACAACTCCTGGTAAACTTGCCGAGCGTAGTAGTTCGGCAACTTTGATCATCGACACACTGTCGCTGTCTGCATTTTCACGGCAATAACTAAAAATGTCTTCGTAATATTGATGTTCGGTCATCGTCAGATGAAGACTCGCCACCGTGATCGACTCCCAATCCATCTTGGCGACAAGTTAGAGCGGAGCAATGAACCGCTTCTACACTCGTTACGTGCAACTGGGTCCGTTCTCTTTCTGTATTCTCCTTTTCTCTTGCTCCTTCTATCTTTTCTATCCTTCTCCGTCGTTGTCCTTCCGTTATTGACACGATCTGCTTCACAGGACGGTCGTGATCAGTATGTAGTCACATTGCACGATAATGTTATGATTTTGATGAATCCCTTGGGAACGTAAGACACACCATTTATAGACTACACCCATGTATCACAAAATTACCGCTCGACCGCCATCTTTCCGTGCTCTCGGTGTTTGACATTATTATAATCCATGTGCGCACACTACTCGAACCGCACAACTGACATTTCTACGGTATGTGCGCATTAACTTTACCCGATTATAGCGCCCATACTGCGCATGCGGTCTTCTACCATGACAATAACGCGGGATTTTTCATTTTTTTAAATTATTTTATTTGGTCAATTCTTTATACGCTTGACAGTACAATTTGATATTATAATATTTTTCTTCTTTTCAGTCTCTTGTAACATATTTTACGTATATCGATCATATTACAAATGAACAATTATTTTATTCTTATAATATTTCAATCGTTTTCACTACTTTTGTTTAATCGTGTTTTAATCTTGCTAAGACAGAATGGTTAAATTATTTTCTTTTTAAAGCCAATTGTGTATTCCCAAGTTTCAGGCTATCGTTATTACAACATTATTAAGTAATTAATATTACTATCTTTTTTAAATATAATATCAATGATATAAAAAAAGTAAGTAACTGTTTTGTTTCACATTCAATATGCATTATCTTATACAAGTATATGTATCAGAAAATAAGTGTTTAAACTTTCGCTTCTTTGAAAACAAACGAGAAATGTTTTAACAGAGCAAGCTGTGTTGCGAAAGAAAAACCGTAGAACGCATACGATGCGACAACAATGCAAATTGTTGCGTGACTAGAGCGTATTATTATGATCGATCCTTACAATATACTCGATTTCGAATCTAACAATTTTACATAAACTTGATGCAATTAGTTATCCGTTAATCTAATAATAATATGAATTGCAGGTGCGCAACGAAAAGTCATCATGAATAATTGATACGATAATTCTTCGAATGCAGTTTGATGTCGCAGAAAAGCATACAATAATGGTATTATATGTTTTCGGTGATCGAAGAAGACGGACATTTCTTCGTATTACCGTAACGTCCAGTTACCGGTTTTTGTTCAGGCGTCTTAAATCGATGCAGCACTGGCGAACTTTCCCTTGGACTACCGCTAATATTATCGAAGTCCCAACTCGCAAAATGTTCCTCGAATAGTTCTTCGAGTTTCTTCGATAGCGTTTCGATTATTTTTACTCGATCATGATCATCCTACGATGAAACGATTAATGAATAAATAATATCAAGAATAAATAACAATTATAATAGAAGCTATGGCATTTGTTAATATGCTAAAAAATTGGAATAAGTCGTAGAAACACTCGATCCATTTGCGGTTTTATTCAAATTCCTATACAGTATAGGCTACAATGTCTTTAGAATAAACATTGAATATCCCGTTTACCGCGGGAACTATAGTCCAATCGCATTACACTTTTACAACTCCGGTAAAAGCCGGTATGTCGATAAATAACAATAGACTACGAACCTTGTGATATAATTTTGAATTATAAACGATACGACGGAAGTCTCTAACCACGTGTTCTACTTTATGATAAACTCGATTCTTCAATTTGTATTCAACCGTTTCAGGAACATCGGACTCTTAATAACTTTGCAATAATCTTCGATCTGAAACGAGGTTATGTAACCATTAATCTACGATCTGTGTCGATAAAGCAGTGGTACACAAACAAGACTAACCGTGTACGTAGAAGATTGAGTACCATCGCTGCTTCCTGAAGATGGACACTTGAAAATTTCTGCTTCTTCCATTTGCCAAACCGTTTGATGTATCATCTCTAATTTGCTAAGAGCAAGCGGACTAAGGCTTTGCTTTCTTTTCGAGCTGTACCACACGGACCAGCCTCTGTCGCTGGTTTTCCCGCCAATTTCCCGTCCAAGAACTCGATACAACCAGAGCTCTCTCTCTTCTTACCGTGTTTTATCGCGATTATAGATCTCGATGTTCCCTCTACCGGAGAATCACCGATCTCGCAATTTTTCGTCGTTTTCTTCCCGGAACACTTACGAGATCTATTATGCAAGAGGTAATACGATTTTTCGAAATCTTTTCTCTGACATTTGCGTCCAGGGATCGGTATCACAGTGCTGCAAATCGTCGACACGTTGGCAATATTTAACTTGCTCTTCTTGCAGAAATCCTTTTTCTCCGAAAAGGATGTGCTCAAGGACGCGGATCGTCGAACAGTTTCAGAGTAAGTTGCTTTTCCGACCACGCGTTCAGTCTCTTCCGACGTTGTCTGGTCATTGTTCAGAGAAATGCACGAACTTTTCCTCGAACATATGGTTTGTTGCAGATTTTTCACCGTCGTGGTCGTCGCGACTGTTGTTACGGTACTGTTGGCTACCAATGAAACGACGGGTGCCGTTTGCTCGTTCTCCGTCACTGAGCTGTTCGACGATTCCGAACTATGTGGAACAGCATTGTTTTTCCGTCGTTTCTGCTTATTCGCCATGTTTGCGTTGTTCAAAGTTTTGATTAACCACGAATCCGTTTTTATATTCGTTTTACGAGAACCTGTTAACGGGTAGCTGCATAAAATATTGCGATATTTAATACTGGAAGAACGGAAGTCTTGCTTAACACGACACGTACTTTTGCGTTTAAATTTTTGACACGGTTATGAAACAAAAAGCAATGGGATTCGATATCCGAAAGATCTATGCTACGAAATATAAAGCTCTCGAATTTCCGTCCTTCTAGTATCATTAAAGCGATTAAAAATTTGACTTTAAATTTAACGCTCCGTGTTAGAGTACCGTTGAACATTGATACAGCCGTTATGCAAAAATGTGCACGTATTTATTTTTTCACCCGCAAAGTGACGCGTGACGCGTAAAGAACGAGAAGTTTCGAATGTGGATATTCTTCTGACAAAAGCAATATTTAGAATACACCTTAAGCGATTATAATTATTACCATTTTTATTACCAGACAACTGTGAAACCTCGTTGGTACTCGTGTTGGGTGAAAAATGATTCGTCGAGCCCGAGTCGTCCTCGGATGCCTCATAACTCGAAACACCTGGGCAACCATCGTTATTGTCTTTCATGTTTTTCGCGAAACATTCCTCTATCTTCCCCTGATTCTGCGCCACTTGGGACGCCGTGTCTTCGTTATCGTCCTTTTTAACAGGTTCGCACTTCTCGTTACCATCAATGCCATCATCGGTTACCTTCTTCTTCGAGTCCGTGTCCTCCTTCACGTTCAACGCCTCTAACAAAATTTCAGCTGAGGCGCAAGCTGCCTTCCAAGTCACGTCTTCGGACACCGTGTAATTGGTGATGTCGGAGCGTTTCAAGATCCTGGGCGAATTTTCGAGGGAGAAGGTCGGCGGTGGTACTATGGGTGTTGCCGGGAACGGTAATTTTATCGTGCTGGCAGAGGTATTGGCACTGGTGGGTACTAGGGTCGTGGTAGGTCGTGACACAGGGGTTGACGATGCCGGAGCACAGTAGGTTTTCTCTTTATTGGCGTAATGATTACGATGATTGTTTCCAGATCCATTGGCAACGTTTCGAGACGCGGAGTTCTCTAAACGACGATTGGATCTTCTCTGATGCCTCTTCTTTGGCACGTTATAGCTTCCTGGTTTCATGTATACTCGAACGTCTTCGGAGCTGTCGTACTCTTCGGGAACTTGTTGCACGTGGACGCGATTATTGATCAAATTGTAAGGGTTCCAAGGTGCAGCTTGAACGTTCTGTATGTTTTGCAGCGTTTGGAACTGACGGTTCGTATCGATTTGCAACTGCCTGATACAATTGCCTAGATCCATCGTGTTCTTTGACATGTCTGGTCGCGCTGGCCCTCGTGGTATGACAGTTTCTGCATTCACGTCGGTCAAGTCCATGAAAGGGATCTGTCGGTTATCGGAGTTCCTCATGCTGGCGAACCAAGCTGACAAGTTGGCTGTCATCTCCTCGGATGATTTCTCCGGGATGCTCGGTTCGATTTGGCTGAGTAACGTCATCTTATCTTTTGGCACTGCGGCTAATTCTAATTGGCTCGTGGACGATTTGCCAACGTAAACTAGATCCATATTTGTCTTATTCCTGCGATTCTGTTCGAAGCTTTTCAAATTTTTGTTACCGTAATTTACCGCATACGGAGGGCAAACAGCGTAACTAGGATAAAAATTTTCATGGTCGTTAGTAGAAGGAAAGTACATAGATTCTAAGCTAATCGGAGGGTTCAGGAACGACGATTCCACCCTCGACAAACATTTCTGAGCATAATTGCTCTCACAATTTTCATCTAACTGACGTTGCAGTCTGAAAATAGTGTCGACGTTATCTTGTGGCGAGACTTTATTTTCAGGGAACTCTTGTTTCTTTTCCTTGAATAACCATTGTCTCGAGGAATCTTGATTGCTTTCCGTGAGAATCTTGCTTCTCAGGTGGAAAAATTCCGCGTTCAACGATTGGGCCGACGTGTCGGTTTTAGCAGACGACGAGCTTCCTCTCGAGCGAAATCTACTGTTCGACTGACCCCCAGATTCCGCGTACCCTAAGAACATATCAGGCACGGATTTCGTGCTGTCTATTGTCGCTAGATTCTCAGTAACGGTCCACTTACTTCGTAATTTAGACTCTTTTTGCGACGACTGTTTCTCCTGGCTGACGTTGTACAGGCCAAAGTTCCGCAGGCTGCCGGTCGACGACTGGGCTGCCTTAGAACCGGAATCTTGGCCGTTCTTTTTACTATTGGGCTTCTGTTTCGACGTATTCGACGTTGATGACGGATCAAACAAGTCGCGATTCGTGTAAACTGAAACGTCACCTGGAAAAGAGGTTCCAAATGATTCTGGTTTCTGCTCGAAGTTAGAAGCATCACTGCTCTCCTCGAGCTTTAAGAAAGTTTGCACGATCTGATTCAGCAGCTGGTGAGTACTTTCTTCCCATAGACGGAAGCACCTGAGCAACTCGCAGTCGAACTTCTCGTTCAAGCTGGGATAGTGTTGCTTGTTCAGGTAATTGTCGAGGATCAGCCAGCCGTTGCTGATTCGTAGCAAAGCGTTTATCAGGTCGCTTGCGAACACACGATCCCCGGCAAAGATCGGGAAACAGGTGGAAGACTTGGTGACCGCCGTTTTAGTAGCCGCGGAGAGATTATTCAGCCAACCGCATCTGGGATTCGACTTGGAATTGTTATTCAGAACGATTTCAGCTTCGGTGCATCCCCAATAGATGACTTTCCTCAGCAGCTCCGGGTACTGTGTGCTATCGACGCACGGTCCGTCAGTCTGAGTGGCTATTGACGTGCCAGTTTCATAATCCGAGCAAAACTCGGTGAACCAGGAATTCTTGTTCGAGGCTGTGTCGCCAGCTCCGCTGAACAACGGTGTCGAATTCGACTTGTCGTTCTTCGTTTCTTCCTTGTTGATGTCGTTCGAGGATATGTTACACAGCGCCGAGACCATCTTTTCAGCCTCGATGGTGAAATCGAAACTGGCTGAAGATTCGTCCGAGTAATGTTCCTCCTGGGTTTTCGTAGACACGTTCGTCGCAGTTTTATCCAACGTATTCGTGACTGTCTCGCGGTTTGTCTCATCGTCCGTGCTCGGTTTTATATTGAACGAGGGCGTGATCGCTTGCGACGGCCAGTCATTGTAATTTTCAGAGGATATGGGCACGATCTGAGAACTGCTGGCAGCAGGAATCTTGCTTTTGCTGGTTTTCAGAGGCGAGACGTCGAACGTGTTGGAAGAGGCCACAGGCTTGTCTCTTTGCAGACCAGCGAACCCTAGACTGGCAGGAGGATTAGGGTAGATCTGATTGGAGTGAACTGTTTGAACAGGGCCGGTGACTTGGTTGTTCGCGAAATTTGTCGCAGTGGCGTAGGGACCAAGATTGGGAAACTGAAACGGCGTGTTGCCATTAATTGCTTGCAGGTTGCAGGTGTTCGTGGCTGAGATATTGTAGTAGGAGCTGTGCGACGGTTGTTCTTGCTGTTGCTGCTGAATATTTTGTCGGTCTTGGATTAAACAGAACGTTTGTACATCCGGAGGCTTAAAGTAGGGCTGCGGTATCAACGCGACCCCGGAATTGTTGTACTGATCACCGGAAAACGAGCCATGAGTGTACGTCGAGGAGGCAATTAAAAAACGAGGTAGTCGGCGCTGGTGGCGGAGCACTATTCGTCGTATGATCGTATAGTATCAGTGGTTTCGGATTGTAGGATAACTGTTGCTGAATGTGTTGCTGCTGCTGCTGTTGCTGCTGTTGCTGGCAATATTGTTGATTTCGTACGAGTTTATTCTTCGGTGGCCATCTGCTGCCTTTGCCTATATTCATGGATGGGTTTGTACGAGAATCTTAGAAAACTGAAATCATTATATAACATAAGTACGTCATTCGATACTAGGGTCAGTTAACGTAAGTAATAATTCCATAATAATCGGTACTTTGTCATTTTATATTAGGTCGAGTCATAAGTAATTTTTCGATGCAGTTAGGTAAAATCTATAGTTCGTATCTACCTATTATGAGTCGTATTGCATGCGTTGCAATCAACTGTTAACCGCCACCTCGAAAAATTAGGGAAATTTTGGAGTATGAGTACCTCGCAATCTCAGAGGATCGCATGTTAATCGACACGGGTAAAAATCGGGCCTTTTTTAAACAGGATTATAACAGGCGATGAAAAATGAGTTTTATATGACAATATCGTCCGCAAAAGACAGTAACTTGATAAGGATCAACCATCCCGATCAGATTCGAAAGCAAACATCCATGGAAAAAAGATTTGTTTTGAAGATTCTGAAAGATTCTGTATGATGGGATTGTCGAGGTATAATTCAGTATGAATTGTTGAAATGAAATGTAACAATTACCGCGGATAGATATGTCTAGCAGCTGCAAAGAGTGCAAGAGAAACTCTAGAAAAGCGTCCAGCATTCGTGAATCGCAAGAATGTCGTTCTTTTACACGATAATCTGCGATCACATACGGTGACTAAAGAAAATATTCTTGAGCTTGGATGGTCTGATTTACCACACCCACCTTACTCGATCCGAGTAATTTTTGAATGGATAAATCTTCAATTAACTACATTTTACAAAAAAGGACTTGATAAACTGCCAAGAAGATGGGAGAAGGTCATATATAATACTGGTGAATATATAATAAATTAATATGAATTTTTTATTTAATGAAAGCAAAATAAATGTCTGAGAAAAAAGCGGAAGCTATTTATGACTCGACCTAATATTTCCCACAATTTATCTATATGCATTTATTCTATTTATTCTTATAGGTCGAACGGAAGTAAAGACAGGAATAATGATGAAGAAGCTTGGTTAATTTGGTTATTAACGACCGAGTCAGGAATTTGAAGAGTTACGACGAAGGAAATTGCAGTTTTACATTTTATAAAATTTATCTTTATCCTATTTGCTCTTATAGGTCGAACAGAAGATCTCGGAGTAAAGAAAAGACAGGAATAACGATAAATGGTCATTTAATGACCAAGTCAGAAGTTTGAAGGAAAAATTGCAGAAATGGATAACCGTCGAGTTAAAAGAATGATTTTATTCGTTGAAGAATGAACTGATTTCACGGCAATATTTTTTTAGGTGATGCGGATCTGAAGGAAAACGTATTTACACCTTGTATATGCAAAGGAGCAGGATTAGTCAGACCAGTATTACGCTGCGCTGCTGGATAAATACACGTGGAGTGCAAACCGCTTCCACATGGTTGAAGAGTTAACGCTGGATTAGCGATAGGACCATAAAGAATTTGTTGTTGCTGTGGATGTACGAGGGACGACTGGGTTGACGTGGACGGAATCGAAGATTGTATGGACGATCGATTAGCTCGTGCGGTTGTAGGGTGCATGATCCACCTAACCCCGGCTTGAAAACGATCCTCTCGTTGGCTTCTCGCTTTTCAACGTCTGCGTAAAAAGAACAACGTGCCAGAATTTATCTACCAAACGTTGCCTATTTATAATTTTCAACTGACTCGTAAACACAGCGGCGCACGATAGCGTGTTCCGCATTGACAGAAAAAACGACGGAAAATGTTCTTGACAAATCGTATAGTTAACAACGTGTTTTACAAATGAAATGAACCTAACCACTATGTCAGCTGTTATCTGACACGTTGCTAACCTATGAACATTTTCTGCCGATTTATCTTATCGATAGGAAATTTCAAACGGTTTTCGCTTTACCTGTGTCTCGAATACTCTTTTACTTTTCTTGAATGAATCATTTGGGTTTAAACGGTCGGGCAATAAGATACAATGACGGCGGGGCAAGTCACGAAAAGTAAAAGAACGTGTTCATGGGGACGGCAGGTAACGTGATAAAATCATATTGGACTTAATTACATACAGGAAAATCAGATAAAGGAAAGGATTTAAAACTCTTAACGAATGAACTTGCGGTTAAATTCAAGAATTCGATGCCAATCCACGAGTTTCCGAAATCGTTTCACTCGCTTTTTCTCGAGTTAACAAATGTACATGTTATCGTTTTCCTCTGTTGCTTTTCTCGCGCAACGTTCCTTTATTCACGGAAACGAATCGAAATTCCTTGTAAACGAGAAATGACCAAACTTATATGTACATACTGAAAGGCAAATAGTAATCTAAGAAACGAAAAGTCAACGAACACCGCGAAAGAAAAATGGCAGATTACTGGCTGTTGATCTAAAACAAAATTCTCGGCACGGAACAATGAAACGAGCGAAAAAATTTGACGCACGGTTCACGAATTTTTCTCCACCAATTAATCTGACACGAACGCGTTCTAATCCGTTCGTTAATTCCGCGTAAACGCGAGCGTGCTGTAAAATCATCCACGGACGCGTGTCGGATACGCGTAAATTGGAAAATTCCACGGCAATTCCAAAGAGAAATCAAATTACAATCAATCAGTTTTATTTCGTTCAGATACAAGTAGTGTAAATCGTGCTAGACTATCTAATGTTTCCCATTTTTCTTCCGTATAAAATGTTCCATTGAAATTGAATCAGCCTGGATTAATGTAAAATCGATCTTCCGCTCGTATATACGAATCGTTTTACACATCGTTTGATAGGATAAAGGAAAATAACAGACCTCATTTATTCCGCAACGGCAACCCTGATATATTTTTCTCGCTTCGCACAAAAACATATCATACAGATGTCTTTTCGCGAAGGTTGTCACAACATATAGACTTTCAACAAGTTGCGTAATTGTTATATGTGTAATATCATTCTTAAGCTCTACGCAGAAAATTGTCGAGTGAACACAACGTGACTGTCGTCACACCTTCAGCACCTAAATTGGAGATTTTTTCAAGAAGAATTATGCATGACCGAGGAGTGCTCGCCAAGCTGTTCGACATATCGCAAAAAGTACCAAAAGTCATACCGTTCCTGAATCCCTGCACGATATTATTATTATTTTTTTTAAAAGCTTATCAAAGTGATGGAATTAGCTTTTATCGAAATTTCAAGCGAATATCACGGGAAAATGTGTACAAATAATTTTGAGCGATATTTCTTTCAAAAGAGATATTTTTTCTTTTCTCTTTTTTTTTTTATAAAATACGTTTTTGTATATTTCTTTTCAACGATTGGAATTGGTGCGTTTCGCAGTTCTCCTGTAAACGTTTTTATTAACGATTAGGAGCAACGGGCTAATATTAATTTTTCTCCGTGTTATACTTCACTTGAGAAACGTCCAGGCAAATAGGAACAGCGTGCACGTTTTATCTAAATCTACTATAGTATTGCTTACAGTTCCGAAAGGTCCCAGTGGCCGATCGAGATAAAAGAACGAACTTTACGTCTGAAATTTCACCTTCGAATATTTGGTAATTTCCAAGCTGATAAAAAATATTCAGGCACTATACGCCCGTGGTAGTGTATGCGTCAATTTCCGGTCATCTACCTACTGTTCCTGTAAATATATCACGCTGATCGATAACCGATATAGATAACACACGACTGATTCGAACAAATAATAAATCCTTTCGAATCGAGCGAGAAATAAATTCTTAGAAAATTATCAAAATTTTGTGTCGCAGATACAAGCGTTGGACGCAAGAAACGATTTTTCAGGATGTCGTACAGTCTGAATTGGTATATCACATGTGTTATATAGACAGCGATTAGGTTGGGTCAAGTGGGTTGGGCTAATAGAGCCGAAGGTTCAGAGGGATAAATGGTATCCAGGAGGATTGATAGATACAAAAGTAGATAAGACACTTTTCCAATTACTGTTATACATATTACTGGCCGTTGCCACGTGTATATACATATAATAGATACAATAGCTAAACGACGATCGGAACTGACGCATACACACCGTCACAGACGTGCACGTACGAGTACACTTCGACGCATCGTGGCGAGAATTTCGTATCGATATCTCGGGAACGTGAGAAATATTCAAAGCTGAAATTTTAGGGCCAAGGTATGTCCTCGATCGGCTACTGCAGCTTTCCGGAAATTTATCCCTACTATGATCTTCGACCGTTGGACAGGAGGAAGCCACTGCAGCGTCTCTAAAATTTCAAGTAAAACATATTCCCATTGAGAACTCCTTCGTTCCTTCGAGCATTTCGAGATCGCCAGCGTTTGTTTTGCGAGATGTACAGTAATATTCTAAACATACGCAGACACGTCGCGCTTTGAAAACGACGGTTTTCCTTGTCCCGTACACTTTATTTATCCGCGTTGAAAGTGTGTAAGAGGTACTTCCTGTGAAACGCGTCGTCTCGTCCACTCTTGGCTTACTTCCGTTCCATGAGAAAATGCGAAGTCGAAGCTGCTTGCAGGTACCAACGATCTCGAACGTATCTCTTCGTGGACTGGTCGAGAGTATGTGAAATTTTCTGATAATTAATTACGGATGTATACTAGAAGAACACTGCCAAGAACACAAGACAGAATCAGAGATGTCGATGATAAAACGTTTGATGTCGCCGTATTACAATAGTCTGTTAAACACGAACAGACTTCTTGACGTCCCCCGAAACCGCTTCTTTGGTAACACAATCCTTTATAATTCGACTCGTCCCATCCGCAGCCTCTTATGACTCGAGTATCAGGTGGAACTGTTTCAAACACACGTGATACAGTTATTCCATGTTACGTACTAAATCATACGATACGCTGAAGCTAACAAGCTGTACATTAAATGTATATATATATTACGAATCAAGCTAGAACGGAGATTAGACCTGGAATTACCTGTGGGCAAAATTTTCGTGGCTAAAATTACGATTTTCGTTTAAATGCTGCTATCCAATGCCACGTGGGTACATTTAAGGATAGGTACTGTAAGCTTACTGCTAATCGCGAAAAATCAATAAAAAATTTTTAAACTTGTACCTCCACTTCGAAGAATTTGACATAACCTAAAATAATCTTACATGAAGACTGGAAGGCCTATAGGTCAACGATTTAGATCAAATTTTGCACATTGGTAGATTTTGACACTTGATAGTTTTTTAAATATTTACAATTAAAGCCCCTATAATGGTATATTTTCATAAACAGGGAAACGAAATCTATCAATGTGCAAAATTTGAACTAAATCGGTGATCAACAGGCTTTACAGTCTCCTTGTTAGACTAAACGTAGGATAAATTATAAGAATGTTTACAGATGAAGGTAAGTTTGAGTTAGACTAAATTTTGTATTATTCTATATTTCACGGAAATTCGCAGTATTATAGAACTTCATACGTCATTACTTCGTAGAATAGTTGCTATAAACAGTCTTCCGATAGGTAGAGATCAATGATTTTTGTAATCAGATCCACCAAGGTCGGACAAGTCACTCGTGGCTATGATCGTCCCACGAATGCACACGTATAGCTTAGTCTATGTAAAGAAAAAAGTTGTTTAAAATATTATTTTTTATGAGGCGTTATAAATTATAAATCATAAGTTCATCTAAAGATGCAATTAAAAAACCAATCTGTAATGGAAAAATGTAAAACTGTTGGAAAGATTTGTAATTCAAAGCGTCATAGTAGTTTACCTTGTTTAAATAAATAGAACTAACGTTGTTATACCTGGCACCGTTTGATTCGATTAATTTTTCATTCTCCTATAAAGCATCCTCAATTAAAAATATTACTTTTTCCAAATTTTTAGAAGTCTATTTATTTTCGATTAATTTCTTTTACTTTTTCAGTTGTTAAAATTTATAATTCCTTCTTTTCCCTAGCAAAAATGGATAGAATGCGTTAAATTCGAAACGTATATGATTTAAATTAAATTTCGCACTTCACTCTTGGATCATGGGTAAAGCCAAGTTCGCTTAGGTGATTCCAGATCTATTCTTCCTTCTAAATTTGTTAATTTTACTAATGGTAACACGTATACTATCGTGTTACTTAAAGTGCTGTAGTAGTAAGCATTACGCTAATCACGCTGCTGTAACATGCTTGATAGTGTACTGTAGTTTTCCACAACGTAATAAGGATACAGTATTAATCTGGGTTAATATTGGGAGCGTACTCTAGCGGCAGATTACTGTATTAAAGTTACTAGTCTTCTAAAAGCTTAGTACTATTACAGCTATCGTAATTACGGCTTCCTGTATCAACTTATCATTGGATGGTATCTTCTTTTAGAATAATATAGTCGAATATAAGTCGTAGTCAGTGTATCATGGTAAATAAAAAATTCCGAGATATTTTGTATATAGATAATTCTTTATCGCAGGAATAATTTGAATATTACTTACGTCCATTAACGCTAAACTCAATGACTTGGGTGATTTTTCGGCACATAGTATACTTTGCGCCGTTCTTGAGATCCGAACAATCTTTTTTGAGGGCATCAGGTGGCACATCATCGGCACATCGACTATCATTGTGACTGTTACACAGGTAACATTGCATCGCGTTTACACCTAAAACATAAAAGGAATTTGATCGAAAATTATTCAACGATTACGTGCAATTAAATCGATGTAATTTTCATTTATTTCATCGACTAGAAATTCGGAAAATATCTTGCAATATTTTATTGCAAAAAAATTTCCACGATGATCGTTTTAATGCGATCATTGTGCATAATAAATTTATTTATAGTTCAGGAATTATAATACGAGGTTGCAAGAATATTATTAGGTTACTGATAACAGAGGTCGCTGCAAAATGAAAATAATGTAGCAAGTTTTATGTTAACAGGATCACGGTGTCATCTTAAATGTATGCTATATCACTTCAATTGAATAATTTGTAGTCATTACGCATACTGTTACGTATCTGTTTATATAGGTCAACATTTTTGACGCACTAAAATTGCTATTAAATCTTGTATATGAGATTCTTTTTGTAAATGTCCAGCATGTATTTTACGAGTATAAAAATCCGGAAACTCTCTAAAATGATGTACATTTTTACTGAAGGAAGGTTCATTGTACCTCCGACCCTAAGTGATATAAAAATCAATGCAGCTATTTGCCCTAGAAAGGCACAGCCACGATAAGTTTTCGTGCTTGTCTTTTCGTTTTTATTTCGTTTCTACGATTATTCATATTTTCGAATGTAAGAAAATAAAAATAATAAATATTTAACGGTATAATTTTAATTTTCTCATTTTAAATCTATTTAAGAATGGAGGAAATAGCAAAAATAATTTTTAATTGTATAAATCTAACAATTGAAAATCGTTTTAAAATGTTGTAACAAAATGAATTATTGCAAAAAGACATAAAAACTTAAAAAATGTAATGAAAGATAGAAAAAGGTAAGAGTGAAAAGAATCATTACACCCATGTTAAATATTTTAGAGTATTCATATTAATTCGAATAAATATTTTCCATTCAAACGTGTTACAATTCATTCGTTATATTTACGATAATCTGAGATTTTTCGCGTACATGAAAATTGCTTTGCGCATAGCTAGTCATCATTGATCTCACTAACGTTTGCACCAGTACGTTTGGTTAAATTAAACCGCGAAATCAAATGCACTTCTCGCTGCGTACAGATTCAATTATCTCAACCGCGGAATAATTGTTTGATATTTGCTTCGTCTTATAGCAACGTATGATATTTCACATGCCCGTCGTTATTGTTAAATCTGTCGAGGCACCAACACAGGTTTTAAACACTTCTCTCGAATGAGGAAGCAGGTTGATCCACTTTTCGAACAGAATGTACACTTTATTGACGAGTCCCGGAGAAAAAGGATCATAAATGTAACGAACGTACATAAGAAACAATGTCAATCGCGAAGGAATTAAAAATACTAGAAACTGATGCGTATCGATTAATTCCATGCATCCTAACCTTAAATTGAATATAAATATAACAATGAAATAAACTCGGAAGAAAGCGAGAGAATAACAGAGAATCCGAAAACAGGAGAAAAAGATGATAATATAATTGAAACAAGCGTTGATGCAAAGTAATCATTTCGTCCATCGAAGAACAAAAGAGAGCATAACGAATTGTTATTACACTTAACAGACCGAACGACGCAATTCAATGTGGTTTACGATGGCAACGCAGTAAAAAGAGTAAGGTAAAAGTCGAAAGTAGGTCTGAGAGAAGGACACGATGATCGATAGGAAGCAGTCTAGTAAATCTGCCCCGATCGTTGAACCAAGGAGCGAGCCCAGACTCGAACCCGTAAACGCTTACCATAAAAACTGAGCACGACCAATAGGCAAAAGACAAGGATGATGGAACGCCTCATGTTGTTTTCGTTATCCTGGCACGTCCTTCAACGAATTACAGCGTTTCTCGTGGTCACTGCCTTAGTGTTTTACACGCGACCGAGCGGCGCGATCGGGGTGCCGGAGTTAGAAAGAGAGAGGAAGAGAGAGAGAGATAGAACGCGATCGCAGATCAAGGGTTGACGAGGCCAACCATTCGGCCTCGACAGCTGCTGATGCACTGTTCGTACTGGCCGTCGCTCGATGCGATTGTAGCGCAAGCCCGCGAACGAAGGCGACGGTGCTTACACCACCGACAGAAACCACGAATACGTGATTGCGCGCGAAGAACGTTAAGGTCGGTAAGACGAGGCGAGACGAACGGGAAAAACAGTTTCGTCCCACCGAATAACCCCAAGGCCCAAACGATCTAGCCACGGTCGAGGAAAAGCTTAGTCGATTCTCGTGCGGTCCGTGATTCCGATTTCTGTTCTACTACATTGCCCAGGTTATTGCAACGATGCAAACGCCGCATAGCGGAATCAATATTTTTGACGGAGAGCCGGAGGAGGGATGCTGCCTAGCTGGGATTGATTTCACGATGCCTCCGTGATTAGGCGCGCTTTTTGCTTCCGTTAGTGACACCATGATCTCCGAAGTAAACTTTTAAGTAGTTTACACACGCTTAGGCGGTATTTTTAAAATAAATACGCGCGTTGATGGTAACGTATAACAACCATTGTAGCTCGTACCGAGAATTGAACAGGAATTCTGATTTGGACATTTGTGTTAGTATCGATATGAATTTTAATAGAATATTTTATAGAATGTCCTATATTAATCTGTAACTAAAATTTTGTAATATTTTTTAAAGGAATATTGTATTTGAAGTGAGTTGCTGTTTCAATGGTAGCTATGATAACTTGTGTCCATAATGTGAAAAAATTTACTATATATAATTTTATTTTTTAACTGTTATAAGCTTATTATGCAATACCTTTATAAATATAAGAAGCTTCACAAGGTCTTTTTTTAAATACAATTTCACTTTTAACATTTCTATGATATTGTAACCTTTAAAATTAATTTTTTAAATAGAAAATTTTAACGTCAAAATTTGTATTACAGCGAAAAATAAAATTTTATCTTTGGATTTCAGTGGTTTCCTTTTTTTATACCTTTTTTGTAAATTTTTTTACACACAGGTAAGGTATATTAAAATAGTATAATTTATCACTGATGTGTATTTACAGTGGATTCTTTGAATTCGTATAAAATTATACCAAAAGGTATTCTAAAAATCCAAAATTATTTATTCATAGAATTTAAGGGTAATTTATTATTCCAATCAGATTATGGCAATTTAAAAAAAAAATAGTTATAAAAAATAAATGTAACAAATTATCTAAACAGATGATTTAAATTCGTTATTGAAATGTTGGTTTTTTTATTACTGTCCTTTCCTGGAAAATGAAGTGAACTTAAATATTGATTTTCGTTATTAATTTGGGCCGTCAATCAACGTTGACGAAAAGTACGATTGTTTTGACGGATAAGGCAGGGCTGCAGGTTAAATAGGGAAGGCCGTGGGCGGTACGTAGAGCTTTATGTTCAAATGGAGCGTAAAGTGGTGGTTTGGAACACGCTAAGTGGATAATATCCCTTTTCCTGTGACACGCTGAACGTCATGAAATGTCATGGAAGCTACTGTAATAAGTTGCACGCGAACAATAAGGAAAGGAACGTGAAGGATATCTTTTCATGATGCTATTAAACTTCTGAATCATCATCTTCTCTGACCTATATTTTTTAAGCTCAATAGTAGAATCAATGAAAACGAAATACTTATTTCCATTCTCGTTTTTATATCTTCCTTCTTGATCTGGATCAATAAGCTTTAAATACTTCGTTAGAAGAGAAAAGTCTAATTTACCAAGGTAAGAGTTTTTTGTTTGTATAACTGAAATATAGAAAAATTTTTATACGTGTATTTGTACTGTTTAATATTTATATTAATATTCTTTAATATAGTATTAATCTATTTTGTTAAATATATATTGGAAGATATAGTTTTACTCAAATTGAGAATCATGGAAAATTTTAAAGACTGTCGTTTGTGTAAAAAGCATTCTAACGAAAAAGTTTTCAAATTATATTTGTACAATTATCGTGTTATTAGTTAATGCAAGTAATGAAGTCATTTCTCAAATAAAATCTGTAATAACCTAATAACACTGAAACGGTGTGGATTTATTACGAATTACGTTTGCGATATCATTTTCACTACGTCACTAATCGCAGTTAATGTTTAACTCGTTTAGCAGCACACTGAGTCCCTGACACCTCTTCAGTGATTATGTTCCAAGTGATAAGTATCCTGAAATTTTTTTATAACTTGTAAAACGTAAGACTTCGTAAAGGTGTAACTTTTCATCAAGAATCTCTGAAAAGTAATTTAGAAATATTTATTTACATATAAAGATGTAAATATTTATTATAAGTTGTATGTAAAAAAGAATTGAGTTAATTTAAAATTGGAAAAACTTTAGAGTTATACAACAGTTTTAAGGTACGAGTACTTTCAATACTCTGGTAAGACTTTTATAAGTCTTAATAATACCTTTTAATACTTTTTATTAGACTGTATTTTTTAAGAGAGCTGCAGTCGCACTTTTCAATATAAAAATGACAAAGCGTCCAATAACATTCAATCTTTCCTTACGACGCGTCTCTATCATCAATCGTTTTGATGATACATCTTATCTGAATTGCTTGAAATACCATGTAGATGCAAATGCAACGTAAATTGTGGTCATCTGAAAGAACGTGATATTTCTAGTGAGACGCATTAAAATCATGTTGATAACAGCAATCTTACAATTTAAACATACACGAGAATTTAAAATTATATATGTGATAAGTATATAATTAAATTTATTCGTTTTCAATATTACTTCGTATAAAAAATACTCAAATGGATATTTCGCATGTTTAATATGAAATACATACTTTCGATATTTTCAGCTTCACATTGGTATTCGAGAAATCTTTGTGTCGCATCGTTTGAGTGACCCAGTAATTTAAAATATTTTTCGTGTAGTGCCACTCGTGTTTATACTATAATGTAGTTTGTATTATGACATCGTAATAATGCTGTAGTTCCTCGATCATTCGACTAACCCCTTGCCTTCTATTCGAGCTAATAGAATAATCGGGAGGGTCTGAAAATCGAGGAATTCTTTCCCGTTAGGGCAACAGGTAAGTACATAAATATATATAAATATTATATAACGCAATACCTCCTTTATGATATAACACGTGCACTATTTAATGCACATATAGATAATAAATCTCGTAAACATTTGTTGAGTTACATTTTTTGGAAAAACGTGAATAGTACGATTGAAATAAAAATAAATGAGGACGTCGAAATTGAAATGTCAAGAAAAACAGCAATATCTGTTTTCTTATCTGTACGTAAACACGATGTTACCGCCACGACGTTCAGGTGGCGACACTAAGTACTTTTGACCCCACTAGCGAGCGAATCAGTTTATAGATGTAGTTTACACTAAATAGCCCTGAAATTGTGTCACTTATTAGAGACCCTATTGTATGAGAATTTGTTATACGATTACTTTTTGCTTTACAATCACGAAGTTGCATAATGTAGGTAGAAATCGGATAATTGAAAGATCATTGTATAAAATCTATACTATACATGTATAAAGAATCACTTTTATAAGCTTGTACGATCAAATAGGTTATGTTAAAGACCGGATCGACAGATCATACTGCATATGTAGCGAACACAGCTTTTCTATTACGATGTTCAGGTGGTGGCTATGTCTTTGAATCTTTTAGTCTATATGATATTATATATAACATAACATAAATGATATTGAAATTTAAAAGCTAAGACAAAAATTGGAATTTTAATTTTTTCTTATTTTTTTATCTGTTTGTGTGTCTCTTTGCAATATATATATTGGTATGAAAATAATGTGATTTAGAAAAGGTGAAAAGTATAATTAAGAATAAATTAAAGTATAAAGTAAATTATTGAGTACACAGACTATTACATTCTTTTGAGTTTGAAATAGCATGTTTTTCATTTATCATGAATTTTTTCAGTTACTGATTTTTATGAGAAATATAAATTCACATATTCTCATATTTTTATTATAAAAGAATCAACGAAACATTAACAATGTTTTTATGTTTTTCAATTTGTAATATACATTTTTTGCGTTATTAAAGTTAGTTAATAGCTTTAATTTTATACCTTTTAATATTTATGTTTAGATCTATGTTCTCTATGACACAGTTTTTTATAATCACAATAAACTACCCTACGATTAAAATTTTATTTTAATATTGCTTCAGCAAATTAAATTATAGTTTCTTTTTTTAAGATACCTGAAACTTTTGATATTAATATCAATATGCCATCAGTATTAGATATGTAAGTACATCAGTATCATATTAATAGATCGATATCAATATGCTTTGATATCGATTTCATATATATAATTTTACTTTTAGAATTTTATTAAATTTAATATAAATTATTACAATTCAATACTTTTAACCAAGATGGAATTTAATATAAATTCGTTTATTTTTTTTTATAAATATAATATTTTTGATAATATTATTTACGTTAAGGTAAAGGTTTACAATTTTATTTATTTGTAATATTTGTGAATTGTCATAGAAGTGGTAACACTGTTTTTAATCCAAAGACGCAATTTTTAGGAACAAATTATTTCGATATATCGATTTTGTCATATTTATGCCAAGTAAAAAATATTTACTAAATTTCTATGTCAAAGTTAGGGAAAAAATTGTTAAATTAAATACGTTGACCTCATTTATCTGGTGTAATATTTATTAACAGATAAGTTAATGCAGAGAAAATTGTGTCAAACATTTCCATACGTGAATAAAACAGGGAAACAACATTTTATACCAGTAAATTATCTATTTGTCGAGGTATGCTCAGTATAACCTTTCAAACATTATAATCATTACATTGGGCTGTAACATTTATTTTTCTTATTCTTTTAGTTACATATCATATTAATTAAATAAACGGTGATATCACAATATTATAGAATTCTAAGTTACTGGCGAAGTAATCGTATCTTGAATAAATTTGACAACTACTGAAAGATTTAAAATAAACTGTAAATAAAAACGCTAAACAAATAGAAAATGCGAGTGCAAGGAAATGCGTTACGAGTATTATTATTTTTGTTTGTATTTCAAAGAGGTAAATTTTATAAATAAAATATCGTCTTTATCAATGGTAGATAAAACAGAATATGTCTTCTCCAAATGTAGATAAAGTAGATAAAGTAGGAATTGTTTCATAAAAATTGAATCAAATTTCAAATATTTGTACGAAATTTTATTACATTTTAATAATAATAATTATTATTATTATTTTAATTTATTTTAATTTTATTATGTTTTGCACATATAAATAAAAAAATAAAAGCAAAAAATTACATAACAAATATATTACTTAAGATACATTAATAATACGACCTTTTTGCATGTGACGTGTGATTAATATGCGCAAAAAGAATCGAAAGCTATAAAATGTTATCAATGTAACAGTGACAAGGATAAAGATTGTACTGTTAGTACAGTAAACGCAAGGTATTTGAAATCGTGTCCCCCGTCACAACCATTTTGTCGTAAAGCTGTGTATATATGTAAGTTGATAATATATATAATTTTTGCTTTTAAATTCGTTATCATTGTTAACTCTTTGCACTCGACGATTTTTTTGGCTACAGAAGAGTAGAAATTTACAGATTTTCTACTATAAAACTGACGTTACTTTGTTGAATGGTAAATAAAGAATCGCGTACTAATTAACACGTAAAATTATTTGATTTCGATATCACGCATATTATTATATTATCTTAAGTTTAATATATTAATTATTTGGGTCTCCAAAATTTCATGGTGACTGACAGTCGCCTCTCGAGTGCAAAAGGTTAATTTGAATACTTAATTACTTTGTACCCATTATTAAGTTTTTATTTTTTGTAATATTTTTTATTCCATATATAAAATTAATTTTATTACAAACTGATCATGTCATTTTTAGATTATTTTATGAATTCCCGGGATTATCTAACAGTACGCGAGTGCACAAAGTGGCTAAACGTTAAGAACAAATGTTATAGAGGTCGTTACGCGCATGACAGTTATCAACTTGTATGCGAATGCAAAGGTGCAGGCTGCAATCAATCTACCAGATTCTCATCGACCACGACCATTTTCCTGTATGTTCTCTGTCAATTTATCATTTTTCTCGTTGGAAGTCCAAC